>NC_137879.1:16805340-16827840 GCF_963924005.1 Protomyctophum bolini | reverse complement strand
CATGGGGATCAGTGTCCTTTGTCCTATATATCTGTGGTGATGAGAGTGGATTAATACTGACTATCAACAGATCTCTTTGACATGTGTAGCCTACCTTTTACAAGAGAAGGGAGGGGTGAGGCATAGAATAGTGGTAGAAGGCAGCAGAGAGAGTGCAAGAGAATAAAGTGAATGTGAACAGGGCAATGCTATTTGTTTAATGAAATTAAGTTTGATTGATTGATAAAACTTTATTTCACAGTATTTCAAACGAAAGCACAAGTCAATACAAAAACTGCTACTTTGAGGAAAACCTAAGTCACTGTTTACATCAGGGTCCATGCATTTTCAATTCATCAAAACATTTAAAGACGTACAAATATAGGCTACACTGTTCAATACTAGCGGCTCGGCCTACACACTTTCCATTACTATTATATATAACTATTTACTAATTTGCAGTCAAATAATCGATATTGTATTGAACACAATATGATTTCTACAATTTAAAATATACATACATTATAACATTGAATGAATTACCATAAAAAAACTATTTAGAAAACATTTGGAAAATTTGTTGTAAAACCCTGATCGGAAAAGTATTCTTCTATATCATACATGTATTCAGTCTCATAACAGTCTCTTTCAGGTCACTTCTGATGCCAAGTGCTATTTCTCAGGCTGCAGACCCACGAGGATAGAGAAGGAGCTCTCCAGCAAAGATGGCCAAAGACATGTGATGCAAGTGGAGAAACTTTGTTGCTGCCCTACATGCGCCAGCCGGCGTAATGGGGATTAGTAAAATAAAGTAAGTAAGACCCATGTAACGGTTGTAGTACAACTGTCACCTACTTGCCAGATCATCATGTTTTCTACCCCTCTTTCTGTCCTATCTTGCCTACTTCTGTTTCAGTCATGACTCACACATACTGTACTGTAACTCACTGTCACATATTCAATCGCTTGTGTAAACTGATTGCTTGCAGAGAATGGTAATTTAGTCACTCACCCACCCACTTCATCAGAATACATTACAATAAGAGGCATGATGAATATTTTTAAAGAGATGCTGGGGCCATGATTATACAGTATGATGGCATTTGACAATTTCACCCAAAACACACAGTGTTGTGAATGCTGCTTATGGATACTAACCCTGCCGATGTAAGTCACAGATACGTTGATAGACAGAATATTTTAGAATGGCTACACCCTCAAATTAAACTGAATGAGTCTTCGTCCTGCTGTAGTTCAGAGGTGAGGTCTAATGTTAGTCCTGGTGTCACAACAGATGAACCTTCGGGAAACAGTGTGGAACCTGCTGGAAGCAGTGTGGAGTCCTGTTGAAAATGTTTAACATATTGTTATCATGCTGTAATGTTTTTAAAAAGTGCATTTTATACGTGTGTTGGGGGCTCAGAGTGCGTCCACTATGGCAAGTAGGCTTTCTAATAACGCCTTTGTATTGGTGAGTAGCAAAAGCGTTTTTTATTTACACTACAGACGAGAAGCTGCTCTGCATTTATGCGAGCCCCGGAAGTCGACAGTAACATATAGCTCTAAATGCAACGGCATTAGAGCTATGGACCAGAGCTACCTTAACCCTGATGTCCCTATTCTAGGCATGTCATAGGTGAATATTCTGCATAATGCATATATAGCAGATCTAGGAGATTATAGATCGGATATTGTATATAGTGGTTAACAAGAAAGTCCTATTCTTGGAGAATTACATATTTTGAATTGACAAATTATGGCGTTAAGAAGACTTGTGTAAGTTGTGTAGTCACCAGAGTTTTTTTTCTTTTAGACAAATCACACCGTGTGAACTGAGTGGTGCAACTCCCCTCTCCTCTGCGAATATTAATGAAATCCCTCCCTTCAAGCAGCCCAGAATAGTAAACAGCTTGGGGGGGTAGTCATGCAGGTTATCTGTTCATATATTCATTCATGCTGCGTGTCTGTACTCACCAGGTACAGGGGGTTTATCATCGTGTCAGCGGGACTATCATCTGGCATGGGTTCAAACTGGTAGGGAAAGCAATTTAAAAGGATTAAAGATGGAATGAAGTGCTTCCAACTCCAATTTCCCCACACGTTTTGTGTAAAACTGTGTACATGTGTAAAGAGAGGAAATTGAGTCGAAGACTCGAAGCCACAGTCCCCCTCCACCCTGAGTCTACCAAAACACAACCACTATGTATTTTACAGAAGATTATTTGTCTTTTGGTAGACTGTTAAAATGCCAGTTTCTCCCACACATCTTTTAGTAACAACTGGTATTGTGTGGGCAGTTATAAAAATAATATACAGTACAGTCAGCACAAGTGAGGAAACCCTTTTTTGTAAAAGGCAGTGGCTATTCAGCCGTCAGACAGTATTGTCTGAGAAATACAAGAGAAATATAGTAATTTGGGTGCTCTGAATCCCCCAGGTTACTGGGTAACTTTAACCATCCCAAATAAATTCCAAAACCTTTGAAGCTTTGTAGCTACCGTATTCTTTAGTTACCCCCTTTCTCCCAAATTAATCCTTATGCAAATTAACCCTAATTTCTGTGTTACCAGCCCATAGCCATATAGTTGCTAGTGCACCGATACTCCCTCCCTCGAATAACACAGCCGATTGTATTCTTACAATTGCATTCCTAAACTTGACTACCTAACCAGAACCAGCAGAAAGCTATGATCATGGGATTTACCCCCAACCAATTTGAAATGGAGCCACTCTGTACATATGCTGGGTTGTCAAAGGGCCCCTAAAATGGCCGTCAGGTAAGAGAATTGAGAACAGTTAAAAGGTATATCTTGTCAGCTCTGCATGTGGGAATGTCTGGTCAAAGTTGAAATGGGAAATGAGCCCTTGGATGTTTATGAAACGAACCTCAAAGCTGACAATGCTGACAGGTGTGACTACACTCTCAATGGGCTCTGCCACAACTTCAACCTCATACAAGGGATTCTTAATGTTCTCCTGGGAATCTGTGTTTTCTCCCTAAGAAAATATACATTGAGAAACCCAAACTTCAACTCACTGAGAAACTTTAGTTAGTTTGTAACTAACTGCTATGTTAACACAATAAAGCCATACACTGAATTGACAACAGCAACAGCATGTTCACAGGGTAGTCATTCACAAATGCAATAAAATGAGTGACACCCTCGTAGTGAGCGCTCCAAGCGAATACAATGGAGCAGCTGTCCCCACTCCCCGGCAGGCAGAGCTCAAAGACAGGGAGAAGTACAGATGTTCGATGCTTGTCTCTGGCAGCTTGTTTGTAAACAATTTATACAGTACCATTTTAGGTAATAAATATATGCCATGCTCAATCATGGCTGGCCACTCGAAGGGTCAAAGTGACAAAGTCTAATTTTCTCAACAATTGACGCTATTCGTTTTGTTGGCTTCCCCCTGTTGCAGTGGGGAAGGCAGCTACATGTAGCTCTAAAGCGTAAGTTCAATAAAATAATAATATCTCAAACTTATATAGCGCTTTTCTGAGTACCCAAAGACGCTTTACATGGGGGGGCTTTACAGAGGTAACAACAAATTAAAAACAACTTTAATAGAAAAAGGAAAAATAACACTAAAAGCTAAAGAACATTAAAAGACAGTGAAAAGGGTTAGCTAGGGAAGGCAATTTTGAAGAGGTGGGAAATTTCCCAAATGTAAAATCTCTTCTCTTTTGAATTTAGTGCAGCGAGGAGCAGTGAATGTAATTCTATTGACCTTGACTGATCCAATAGGAACCATCACCGTAGGCTCAACACTGGGAGTCGGGGGCTCTGCGCTCTGCTCTGCGTCGTAATCGTATGCTGGGTTCTCAAAAGACTTTCCTTCGGTCTCCACCATGGATACACTCAAACAAGGCACCTGATTGAGTAAAATAAAGACATGGAGTTGTCCAAAGAAGATTAGTTGGTGTATCTGCTCCGTAACATCTGGGGCGAACATTAGGCAAAAATAGGAGCTTGGTAAGCTCACAATGCATCACAATGTTGGCGATGATGGGTTGTGAACTTGTAGATC
The DNA here is from genome assembly GCF_963924005.1 of Protomyctophum bolini. Classification (NCBI taxonomy): domain Eukaryota; kingdom Metazoa; phylum Chordata; class Actinopteri; order Myctophiformes; family Myctophidae; genus Protomyctophum; species Protomyctophum bolini. The sequence continues at coordinate 16,823,829 of NC_137879.1, read as the reverse complement.
AACTATTTCTGGCGAAGAAACTTGGTGTAGAGGGGAAAAAGGAGTGGGCCAGTATATAGGGTTTAACCCATCCAAATCATTTTCTATGGATGTAGGCGACAAATCCGACAATTCCATGCAAAGGCTTGTTGGATTGAAGGCAAGGAGAGCAGTTTGTCGCAAATTTTGCAAAACATTTCAGGGGGCAGCAGCCAATTTGATTGTTGAACATGACAGGGTAGCAACTAGGGTTGTCATGATTCGATCACGTGATCGTAAATCAGGGCCGATCAAGTCATTTTCAAATGATTGGAATCGGACCGGAGCAAAAAAAACATGATCGGGACATCCCTAATATCAATATTATATCCATATAATATTAGACTGGAAGTCGTCTGTGATTTGGGATATTGTACTATTGTCATATGGCATAAGTGTTCTATAAAAATGTAAATATTGGGATAGATATCGGGAGCAAAAAAACCTGATTGGGACATCCCTAGTAGCAACCACATAGTAACCATTTCTTCATTGACATACTATACTGAGAATGACATGGATCTAAAGATGGGCAGCTAAAGGTAATAATAATAATAATAATAATAATAATAATAATAATAATAATAATAATAATAATAATAATAATAAATAATAATGTGTTTGTTTCATCAAGAATGTATCTGTGCAAGCAGTTATCCATGCTTGTATACCAACAATTAATATTACCTTCAGCTGCTGTCCATTTATTAATCTCACTAAATGTATAGGGAAAAACAAGATAAATAATGGTCAATGTTGTTGGAGAATGGAAAGGTGTTTTAAAAACACAGTTTGCATTTTTGCAGCTGGCAGTGAAATCGATTTGCTCCAGTTCTGCACCAATAGCATACAGTATGTATGTATGTATGTATGAATGTGTTATTGCCTTGGACAGTTCTGTGATAGATTTGAGATGTTTGCTCCTATAGTTGATTAAGCGGTGAAGTACACCAGTGACACTAACCGGTTCAGCATCTGGTCTCATTTCACTGGTTGTTTCCGATCCGTTTGGAGACTGAGCTTTTCTGAAAACAGTACACAGGTGGAAAGGGATATTATTGAAATTGAATAGAAATTCGAATTGGTTCAACTAGATACAGTAATTGCAATTTAATGGATATAATTCCTGGCTTTGGACCAAAATTACTGTATGTTATCCTGTCTATCTCCCTCCTTTCTCTCTTTGCTGTCCTATCTCAAAGAAAGCAGATATATGATGATAATAAAAATAATAATAATAATAACAATAATATAATAATAATTGTTTTTATACTGTGATATTCATCCTGGAGCATAATGCTGAATGCAGAACAGTATCGTCCACTGCTGGTCTGTTTCCTCACTCTCACCTGAAGCTGGGCAGGGTGGGCATGGATGGCATGGAGGGCATACTTGGCATGGAGGGCATACTTGGCACCTTACTCCGTAGCGTCTCCAGCACTTTAGGCTTCTTGTGAGCAACGTACACCAGGCCAAATAACAGAGCCACGATCACAACAGACACCCCGATGGCTATTCCCACTGACGGACAGAGAGGAGGCAAGGTAGAGTGTTTGAATGTGCGTGCGTGTGTGCAGGGAAAGACAAGATGTCATCCTCTTACCACTAGGAAAAGTATAGGCTACTACCAATACTAATTTGGATCAGTTGACAATAATTGTACCTGATGATGCGATTGTGTGGAATACATTTGTCTCACAGTAGTCTCCTGTCCACTCTGGAGAGCACCTGAGAAACAATACAATACAATAAAAATGTGGCCAGAGCTTTACTAGCTTGTGTGTGTGTTAGTGCGTGCATGTTAACCCATTAAGACCTGTGCGAATTAAGGACCCCCAAAATGATATGTAATTGGCTGCAGACACCCATCTGAAAATCTTCTGTGCCAGGGATCCCACGAAAAGAAGATTTGTGACAACCACTGTTTTAAATCCTGGCCTGTCAATCGTTTTATTCCAGGGACCCCCAGAATTGAAGATTTATGTTAAACAAAATCTAAAATGACACGGATGCTTTCCCTCTTCGTGTGTGTGTGTGTGTGTGTGTGTGTGTGTTCACTTACTTGCAGAGAGCCTTATTGTCGTCAAGGTAGCAGGTTCCCCCGTTTTGACACTGGCATGGTGGAGGCATAGTGGGGGGTGGGTCAAACCCTGAACAGAAGAACAGAATTCATTAATTGTCAATATAAAATAGTTTTCCTTTTCCACAAACCCATAAGATCAAGACAAAATAGGATTCTCACCGGCGTCACATTCCGTGTTACTGCCAGAGACCATGCTGGTGCCCTCAGGACAGGCACAGGTGTATCCTCCGGGTCGGAGCAAACACAGGTGACTGCAGGTGCCTTTACATGGGCTCGTCACTGGATGGACAGAAGGTAATATGACAGCGTGGTTAGATCCTGTTTACATTGTTTTGTTGATTGTCGTAAGACTCGTTAACACATGAACCCTAGCGTGTTGATTCCGACGACAAACATTCAGCAAAAAGAGGCCCGGGCCGGCCTAGCGGTTCGCACACCTAAGCTGCTAATCCAACCTGACAGCGTGTCGCGGGTTCGACTCCCGATCGCAACCACCTTTGCTGCGTGTCACTCCCTATCTCCCCCCCCCCCCCCCATTTCCTGTCAGCTTAATGAAGTGTACACAGTACACTATCTATAAAGGCCAAGACCAAATCATATCTCAAATAAATAATAAATAAAAACAGCTAAAAGAGCAGATCTACAAGCTCATAATGTGTTGTCTTATGACACATTGTGAGCTTGTAGATCTGCTCTTTCTGATAAATTGAAAGGGGACAAAAGCCCTGGAAGAACTTCCAAAGAAAATAAATTAGCTGATCTACAACCTGTCACACTGTCACGTGTCGTGAGCTTGTAGTTATTTTCACAACAAAGTATAAAATTGGGCTCAGGTGGTTAAAGAAAATGAACATACGCACATTAGATACAATGATATGACTTGACTATGATGTGTGCGTGCTTATGCATGCCAATAGGCACTTGGTGTTTTGCATGCTTAGGAGCACATGCTTCATGCGTGGTATACCATGCTGTGTGTAATGTGTGTGTCTGTGTGTGTGTGTGTGTGTGTGTGTGTGTGTGTGTGTGTGTGTGTGTGTGTGTTTGTATTTCTGCTGCTGGTAGCCTGATATCTGTGCGTGCGTGCGTGCGCATAACTAACTGGCTACAGAGTTGTATCTCTGCTGCTGGTAGACTGATATCTGGGTAAGCCAGGGCCCGGCGGTGAGCAGCTTGGTCTTGGTGCCGCGGCCAAACTTGTCCTGCCGGAACACCTCCCCCTTCTCCTGGGTGCTCCAATAAACATGGTCCTCGAACACACTGACACTGAAGGGGTTCCGAACATCTAGACAAGGTACAAAACAGCAGGGTTTACTTAAGAAAAAAAGTTTATTTTATTAAGATATCAAAATAGCAATAAGATAATTTGACCAGAACATCTTGAAAGAATACAATTTGAATGCAAGTAATCATGAAGTATTTTTTGCAGTTAAAACACCATTCACGCTTTTATTCCCATACATACATTTCCACTGTGTCCTTCCAACTCTCTCTTACCTATGTACACAGCAGTCCTTCTATCTTCTCCTGAAGGCAACACAGACTCAATGCGGCTTTCCTTGGAGTCGGACCAGTAAAGCCTATTTCCGTTGGTGTAGTCGATTGACAGGCCGGTGGGCCAGCCCAGGCCTTCACTAACAAGCACTTTCCTCTGCTGGCCATCCAGCCAAGAGTACTCGATCCTGGCTACCTTGCCGCGGTCTGCCCAGTACAGCATCCTGGACAAAACCAAGGATGATGAGGAAAGATGCACCGATATCGTGCTGCCATGAAAAATGCTGGATGCTACCGTTTATTATATATATCTAAATGCCTAATTTGCCTAATTTGCAGTGGCAATGCCAGTAATAAATGCAGGAAATATACAATATGATGACCTAGTATAGTTAATTCATTATGTATATCCCATAAATTGATTGAAGTTCTCTAACTTTCAACTGTCTGAAACACCGTCTCAAAATTCCATGGTATGTCAGCTATTTCACCAGCTGTGAGAAAAGCGTTTGTGTCTCTCACCCCAGGCGTGGGTTGACGGCCATGGCCGAGGGGTGGCCCAGATCGGTTTTGACCAAGTGTTTCTTGTAGCGCCCGTCCAACATGGCCACCTCTATCCTCCTCACCCTGGAGTCTGCCCAGTATAGGTTCCTGTTTTACAAAATTACAAACCTATAAACACAATGCACGAGTATAACAGTATGTTCAGTTTGGGGAATTCATCATTTAATTATCTCTAAAAAATAATTGCTTTGTGGGCTGTAGACAGCCACAGACAGATATTCCCTGGTGTTTTTCTGAACGGTTTACCAAGACATGAAGATAATTGTAAACAAAGTAAATATGCATAAAATGAGAAAAGAAGACTATAGGCCACCTCACCTGCCCACCCAGTCTACTGCAATTCCGTCTGGGCTGGTGATGTACTTGATGCCAAGGTCAACAGCAGCACCAATGTTGTTGCTGCCATCATCCACTGTTGGTAAGTATGCCCTCTTAATGGCACCTGGTATCGAGTCCTTACCAGCCACAGTGAAGTACACCATACCTGGTCAAATATATGGGCGTCATTATCCATGATCTCTTTAAGTTCTTTATTAACTTCTCTCATTATTGTTGAGATGTTGTCTGGAGCCACAGGAGTATGTGATGGGTGGATGTGTGATCATGTAGCCAGTCTGTAGACATGTAGGAGTATGTGATGGGTGGATGTGTGATCATGTAGCCAGTCTGTAGACATGTAGGAGTATGTGATGGGTGGATGTGTGATCATGTAGCCAGTCTGTAGACATGTAGGAGTATGTGATGGGTAGATGTGTGATCATGTAGCCAGTCTGTAGACATGTAGGAGTATGTGATGGGTGGATGTGTGATCATGTAGCCAGTCTGTAGACATGTAGGAGTATGTGATGGGTGGATGTGTGATCATGTAGCCAGTCTGTAGACATGTAGGAGTATGTGATGGGTGGATGTGTGATCATGTAGCCAGTCTGTAGACATGTAGGAGTATGTGATGGGTGGATGTGTGATCATGTAGCCAGTCTGTAGACTGGATGTGTATCAACTTTATATATTCTGCATTCTTTCTGCCCATTAGACCTTTAGCACAGCAGCCACTGTGACATTAATAAGTAATAGGTTAAACCAGCCAACACAGGCAAAATACAGTTCTGTTCCATTCAGGTGGAAGCCAGGGTGTGTGCTACTATTGAACTTGTTGGCTCACTGAAAAGGCTCTGTTACAATAAATTGAACTGAACCTTAGAGTTCACTGTCTTTAGACCATGTCTTTCAGTATGCATGTGTATCCGGCGTACACGTGCGCTCGTGCGTGTGTGCGTGCGTGCGTGTGTTTGTTTGTGTCTCACTGAGTCCAGTGTTGTTGTGATCCCAGTCATAGTCCAGGGCCATGATGCGCTCCTCCTCCTTGAGGAAGTCGTGGTAGGACTCTGTCTGCAGGTTGAACCTCCGGATGCGAACGTTCTCTGGCAGGACCAGCAGGGGAACAGACCCTGAGGGACAACAAGGCCGACCAATAGCAGTTAGTAGTGGATTACTTCCACAAGACATGATAATGTTCAAACGAATTGTTATTATTTATTATAAATATAATTTAAATGTAGGGCAGATGTCTTCAACAGGGGGTCCGGGACCCCCAGCAGGTCCTCAGAGATACTGCAGGGGAGCCGCCAAATGTTTGTGTGATGGGGACTTTCACCCTCGCTTCCCTATTCTGGGGGGAACATTAGCCGACAATAGAAGCTCTACAAGCTCACAACGTGTCAGACGTGTAGTGAGCTTGTAGAATTTTTGGCGAAGAGGTTTGGTGGTGTACAGGGACAAAAGAGCAGACCAAGTAAGTAGGAGCCAAAGGACACATTTAGAAACATTTAACATGAATCCGATATACTGAGGGGTCCCTGCTTCATCTCTCTCTCAGCTAAGGAGTACTTGGCGAGAAGAAAACATTGAAGACATAAGTAACCAACTGACACTGACACACACTGACAGTTCAGAAGCCAGCGTGACAGTGGTGAGTGGTGTGCAATGTTCTGGTGTAAACTGTCTCACCTTCAGCCTCACACATGCCGCCGGCTCCCACGGAGCGGTACCCAGGAGCACACTCGCAGTCATATCCGCCCTTCCTGTTCTTACATGATTGGGGGCACGTACCATACACCTCACACTCATTAATGTCTGCAAGAGATGTTGGAATGACAATTTTAACATACAACGCACACTGGAAATAGTTCATCTTTCACTGGACAACTCCCGTCTCGCAAGTTGATGATGTAATTAGTCCAGCCATGTGGAATGTATGGATGCATGTGCTAATTACAAAGTATTACAATTTTGCTCATAACTTTAGTAACTTCTAACTTAAGTATTGTATTTTGTTTAGCACATGCATCCATACATTCCAGATTCCATAGGGCTGGACCACACATTTGAGTGCAAGACAAACTATTTCTAAATAAATAAAATATTTAATGTGTTTTTAATTTCTAATTTAAGCTACTGGAACCGAATACCGCCCTGCTTGGCACTCAGCATCAAGGGTTGGGGGTAAGTCCCTGTGACGGGGTGTAGCCTACATGTACATCAAGCTGCCTCACACTAAGGAAACAGGAGATAGGCTCTGTGGGCCTATGGGCCACATATTGTAGCTGTAGAACCGTTGGTTCCCATGGCTACTTACTGTACTACTGTATACAGTGCTCACATACAGCACAGTATGGGCTACATTTAGACGTAGGAGCCCCTTCAAACACCTCAAAGTGTCCTACAGTATGACCAATGTATTGTACATATTTTTCTTATACTGTTGCTGCTATTTAGATAAAAAAGTTAAAATATGGAGATGAGAGGTTTCTGCCAGACAGCAACGGTATGCACTCACACACATTCAACTGTGTGTGTTTCTGTGTATGTACGTGCAAGGATGCATGAGTGAACTTGCAAAATTGTTTGTGGACACAGGCTTGTGTGTGCGGCTGTGCGCGTTGCATGTGCACGTTGTGCGTGCATGCGTACCTAGGCAACTGTAGGTGCTGTCTGGATCCACTTTGTATCCAGGATTGCAGGAGCAGATGAATCCTGTACCGTTGAGGTTGGTGCACGTGTGCTGGCACAGCTTCTCCTCACAGTTGCGGTCAGGGCCGAAATCTGGAGCCAGACAAGACAGACAAACATATACTGTAAAAATCCTGAGGATTAATTTAACTCATAACTGTGGATAAGTGTAACCAAATGGTCCGGTATAAGGGTCCATTTGGTTACATTTTTGACAGTAAAAATACTGAATGTAGATAAGATGTATATATATATACGGTAGCTGAATGAATCAGCTATCCAAATTATATGTTTTGATCATAAAAATATTTGCAGTTACCTATAATTTAAATAACAAATTAATTTCAATCATTTTACAGCAGATGTAGTCTTGCAGCAGTTTAATTTAACCACCACTGAAGGATGTGTGACATTAAAATGTGCGACATTGCCGCTAATAAATTGATAAGCCAGTGTTTTCCTGCTCTGAAGGTGAACAGTGGCTACTCACTGCAGCCTATCTCGTCAGTGAGGTCACCACAGTTGTCGTTGTGGTCACACACATAGGGCAGAGACACACAGTGTCCGTTGGTGCATTTAAACTCCTCCAGAGTGCACGGGGGCAGGGTGGGCTCCCGGCCTAGGAAGAGACAGACGCACAAACACACAGACAGGACAATAACACGAATGTACACATGAACATAGATATTCATATTCGTGCACCTGCACACAGTGGCAGGCAGATACGTATGAATAAACTTACAGAATTTACACCTCACATGGCAAAAATGAACATCATCACATTCATCTTCAGCTTTCTATTCAACTGTTACTCTAATCTCCTCCCCCAAATAATTTCCTGTGAGTGATTTTTAAGCCTAATTATGCAATTATGCTTTTTATTATATGCTCTATAATTTCAGGCTTTTTGTACTCGGCACTGGCCGATGGACATTCTTAGATCCTGTTCCAAGAATGTCCTTTGATATAAATGATCGTTCAGGAGACATTCATGTTCAGCATGATCCCTGGTCAGTGATTACAGTGATGCATTTATTTGTGTCTGAACCCATTACAAGCCAGGTTAGGGCTGTGTTTAAATGGAGCAGCAGCTGTAACATGATTGAATATCATAATGCATTTGCTCAGCATGAGTAGCTGTATTCCAAGAACTAAAGCTACGCTCATGGGAACTTTAATATAATTTGTGCAGGGCTGTGCTGTTGTAAATCTGTGTTTTAGTGTGATTGCGTATGCTGTGTATGGGTGTTAGCACTTTTCAAAAAAAAGTCTTCAATTTGACAAGTTTAGAATAAAAACAGACATTAACATTTAGATCTACAGGAGAGACATACAGAGGTCTTCCTTCTCATCACTGCCGTCTCCACAGTCATCCTTTTGGTTGCACAGCAGGCCAGCGTAGATACAGTAACCGTTGGCACAGCGGAACCTGGACGGCATCTCACAGGTGATGTTCACTGGACACGCACACGCGCACACAGCCACACACACGAGCGCGCACGCACGCACGCACGCACGCACGCACACACACACACACACACACACACACACACACACACACACACACACACACACACACACACACACACACACACACACACACACACACACACACACACACACACACACACACACACACACACACGTGTCACTTCACAACAACAACAAAGAACCCTGTGCATGAGTGATGATGTTCATGTATAAGCATTGTATGACACGCAAAGTCACGCTTACAGCACAAACTGAGCTCCTCGTCGGAGGCGTCCCCGCAGTCGTCGATGCCGTCGCACACCCAGGCCTGGTGCACACAGAGGTGGTTCGCACACTGGAACTGATGACGATGACACCAACGGCCCCCTGGGAAACGCGTGGCTGGAGGTGGTATTTAGGAGAGAAAGCAGTCAAGTCAGCCTACAGTAGGTGCCCAGAGGGTTGAGCTAACCGTCCGGGCCGCTATCAATATTGGCAAGTCATTTGGTCGTGTCATTATAGGCTAAAATTATAGCCTATAAGATATATATTATAAGATAATAATAATTATTATTATTGTGAATATCGTTGCTGTCCGGAGAAAACCTCATAACAATTTATTTTAGGTTTTAGATTTTTTGGCATAAATCAGTGCTGTTGAACAGCTAAAACAACTAACTCCACCACCTCTCTCCCTCTCATGGAAGTAATTGACAATATATAAAGTTACAACACCAACTTTGATGAGGCTGTATTGCATGCTTTGTTTTCAAAATATACGGTTTTCTTAATTTCCAAATGTGTTTTATGAGGTTTCCTCCCGACAGCAGAGATATGCATATTTTTATTGAAGTTTTTCAAATAAAAATGAATCTAATTGCAGATCTACAAGCTCACAACGCATCATGATGAAACGCATTTTGAGCTTTTACATGTTTTTTTTTGGGTTAACACAAGACAAGTATAAAGTAAAGCTTGCGTGGTTACTTAATGCCCTACTTCAGCATCCAACTGGCTACAAACAGTCACCTCATATTAGAACATCAACACTTACGACAGGTGGTCTCATCTGACAGATCCAGACAGTCAGCTCGTCCGTCGCACTCCAGAGCTGCAGGGACACAGTGACCCGACAGACACTGGAAGAAGCCCGGATGACATGTCTGTAACTCTGCAAGGAGAGGGGGGGGGGGGGGGACACAAGTATGGAATTAGAATAGAGGGTATGCGCGTGACATCATCATCAAACCTGGAAGTTATGCGGGAACGCCTACTGAGTGGCAAAAAACTACTTTCTGGCCTTGACAGCCCATGCATCCAAACAGAAAAGTGCCATCTGATTGCATTAAACAACATTAAACAATATTAAACGCACTTTGCCTGTCGCTTTGCCACTCGATGTGCCATGCACATACCCTCTATAGTGCCATTAGTTGAAACCTAAATAAAAGGTTTTGAATGTCTGAAAATATGTTTGCAATACTAAAAAATCGTTCTGAATCATATTTTTGCAAGACTGAAATTTCGCTTTGAATCTCTGAAAAAAGTTTAGAATCTCTGAAAAAAGTTTAGAATCTCTGAAAAAAGTTTTGATAGGCCGAAAAGGGATTTTCAAATCTCAGAAAAACGTTTTACTATTATAAAATTACTTATTATATAAGTTTGTCACATACACTGCTTCAGAATTTACTTTTTGGCACTGTTTTCCATTTGTTTCCATGTTTGAAACCTCGTAAAGTCCAAGGGTGTGTGTGTGTGTGTGTGTGTGTGTGTGTGTGTGTGTGTGTGTGTGTGTGTGTGTGTCAGGGCCCACTCACACATTGGTGTGTGGCAACGTGTCGGATACGTATTGTATATTCTGTGTGTGTGTACTCACCACAGTCTCGTTCATCTGAGTTGTCTCCACAGTCGTTCTCATGGTTACAAACCCAGATGCCAGGGATGCACTGCTCGTTGTCACAGCGATACTCACTCTCAGAGCATGGCCTTGGTTCTGCACAACACGCACACACACACACACACACACACACACACACACACACACACACACACACACACACACACACACACACACACACACACACACACACACACACACGGTATCAGAATCCACAAAGCTTCTTTAAAACAAATCAAACAAACTATGATTGGCAAAAATGTCAATATACTGTGAGTCATAATGAATGTGCTGGCAGACCGTGGTATGATCATGGTGTTTCAACTAAAGTATGGTGTATGGATGACAAATGGGAAGTCACGGACAGATGAAAGAATGGGTCAATGGGTGAATGACAACGAGGTGAATGTGAAATATAACGGCACTCACGGCAGTCCCTCTCATCGGAGCCGTCCCCGCAGTCGTTGGCGCCGTCACACTGCCAGCGAATGGGAACGCAGAGGTGGTTGTCACAACGGAAGTCTCCCAGAGGGTCACAGGTCACTGCCTCTGTAGCGATTAAAGCTTGGTCAGTACAATCTCATTCTGCACTTTAGTACTGTACAACATGCATTGCAAACCAGGACTTAGTTTAGATGCCTCTTTATTGTAAAAGGGTGAATTCTACGCCTGAACCAGTCTCTATACTCAGGCTGTAGTCTGTAATATACTGTACATAACACAAAGAAAAGACAGACACAGTGGCCTAAGTAATTAGAGGCATAGTAACCATTGTGTGAACCATAAGCTGTACATTTTGAGTCATCAGATAAAAAAACAGACTATCAAAATGTCTCTCTGTCATGCATAGGGATGGAGCTCGTTATTTATTATTGATAACAAGCACCTTATAGATCAGGCTTATCAAGTCTGGTTCTTATAGAGCCCACTATTATTCTGTGAAAAGACGGCAGATGACAACAGCTGTGAGTGACTGTGAGTTTGTGGTTGACCGCCATATAAAATTAAATGAACACGACAAAAGTTAAAAATATTTTTGCCTACAGAAAATATTTATAATATGTGTATATATACATATTTATTTAACCAAATAATATCACATTTTACTAGGGACAATTGACCTTTTTACTTTTGGAAAATAATAGACACCCAGGCAGCGCTGGTTGGCAGATATCAATACACCTTTAGACTGACATGTTTGTGCCAGCATGGGTGATTAGATTTATTTCTTCATCGCCTCTTGTCTTGATTGTTTAACCATGACGTCATTGGCCACTATGTTCGATAACAGGCTTGATAAGCCCAAAGCTTATTGATATCGGGTACTCAATAAGCTTGTTAGCAGGTTTTTTTTAGGTATCAGGTTTCAAGATCCATCCCTAGTGACTCACGCACACACGCACACACACATGCACAAACGCAAGCACTCACCACAGCCCTGCTCATCACTGTTGTCGAGGCAGTCGTTGGTGCCATCACATCGGGCCCACTGAGGGATACAACGGTAGTTGGTCTTACAGGAAAACTCTGTGTCCTCGTCACACTTGTAGTCCGGACCCCCTGGGGTGGGGGGGTGGGGGGGTAGAGTGATGACAGGGACGGTGATTAAGCAAGAGAGAGAGAGATAGAGAGATAGAGATAGAGAGAGAGAAAGAGAGAGGCGGGGGATGGGGAGAGAATAGAGGGAGAGAAGGGTGAGGGAGAACAGTTGAAAACAAATTAATTAATGAGTGTCAGGGGATGTGAGCAGAGAGAGAGAGGGGAGAGAAGGGAACGATAATAGGAACAGATAGAGAGAGTAATGGAGGACAGAAGACGGATGAAATGGTGAGAGAAAGAAAAGGAGGGAGGTAGAGATGGTGGAATGGGAGAGAGAGAGAGAGAGTGAGATAGTGGTATGTATCGTGAGAGTGATAGGAGGAGATAGTGAGTTAGGGATTGTGAAACAGTAGAGATAGAGAGACAGAAAGATAAACAAGGTAAGGATGAGCAAAAACAACAAGCGTTTATTAGCACCTCTGCGGATCACATTGATTTCAGAACGCACGCTTTTGAATTTGTGTTGGTGTGTGCAACACATATAAATTAATTAGCACCGATTCATCACAAACGCTGCTACGTGTCGTGTATTGATTATGCGTCCACATAAAACCGCAGGAATCCAATGCTTCATTAAGCCATCAGCTCCACCGTGCGCTGGATATTGACCATCCCATCAATCTCTGTAATATATCATTAGCTGTTCATAATGAGTAGGAGTTCATTAGATTCATTGGCACGCAGGCCACATGGTTATGGAGACCTTTCCGTACGGAGGTTATAGGTTTCAATCAAACCCCCCCAGCAATCAAAGTATTGTAGGTCAGCCATTAATCCATCCTGTTGACAAAACCCTGAAACACTGAACAGCTCCAGGTGGCGCTGGCCTCTCTAAAGGTACGGTGCTTTCAGACGGGCACTGGTTAACGCAGACGCTGTCGCCTGGATCAACGACAGGTCTGCTCCAGGTCTGCTCATGAGGGGCACGACAACGCAAGCGTGAAAGAAAATCAGACCCATCTGAACTGAGTGGTGCTGTTGGTGTGTCGGACAATTGGCTGTCGGACTATTGGTTGTCAGACTATTGGTTGTCGGACTATTGCATGGCTGTCAGACTATTGGTTGTCGGACTATGAATTCTCGCTCACGTATATAAGCTTGCGTCGTCGCCCCTCGACTTCTCCGCATGTACAGAACAAAAAATGCCGGTCTCGTTGAAAATGAATTGTGTGACGCTGTGTGTGTGTGTGTGTGTGTGTGCATTTGCAGATTGCTCGACCGGTCTAACTGGACAAGAGACGAAACATAATGCAAAGTCCCACATACTGCAAGTTTCAAACGGCTCGTCAGAATTGTCCCCGCAGTCATCCTGGGCGTCGCACACATAGCTGGCGGGCACACAGCGACCGTTGGTACACTGGAACTGGCCTGGCCGACAGGTCTTCTGGGCACAGCCATCCGGGTCCTCGTCGCTGCCGTCGGAGCAGTCGTTGAAACCGTCGCAGTGCCAGGATACTGGGATGCATTGCTTGTTCTTACACTGGAACTGGTTCAGCTCACACCGGTGGTCACCTGCACGGGGGACAGATCAGAACTCAATACAGAGACAGGTAAACCAAGGAGCAGAGAGAGAAGACATGCACAACATGAAGGGAGGGAGTCGGATTCAGTCGGTGTGTGTGTGTGTGTGTGTGTGTGTGTGTGTGTGTGTGCGTGCGTCTGTGTGTGTGTGTACATGCGTGTGTGTGTGTGTGTGTGTGTGTGTGTGTGTGTGTACATGCGTGTGTGCATGTGTCATACTGCAGAGGGAAGCGTCCTCATCGGAGCCATCAGCACAGTCTGAGTGGCCGTCACAGAGGAACCCAGGCACGGTGCAGTTGCCGTCCAGACACTGGAACTGGCCAATGGGACAAACACGGGTCGGGCAGGTCTGAGGTTCGTCCGAGCCGTCGCCGCAGTCGGACTGGCCGTCACACTTCCACCAGATTGGAACACATCTGTGGAGGGATAAGAAATCAATAGCATCTCACAGATATGTTTGTGTAAAATCATAAACGTCCAAGAACCTGAAATGTTCATATACAATTCAGACCCAAATTGACAGATGACTCATCTGAGATGAATCGAGAAAAATAACTGACTTCTCATTGTCCCCACAGCGGAACTGGGTGCTGGAACAGTCCGCCACACACTGGATATGGAAGCCCACAGACAGGCCGATAAAGTGGTCCGGACACTCGCAGGTAGCACCGCTCCCTCCAGGTGCAATCAGACATAGGTGACTGCAGGTCAGGTGATGGGAGGAGCAGGGGTTATCACCTAGGAAATGAATGGACAAAAACAAAATTACTATTTTGCCGAACTGTGGTATTTAATCGAATGATCAAAATGAACATGATCAAAACCTAGAATTTTTCCAACAAATTTGAATAAATTTAACTTGTATATAAAATGGTCACCGGACAAAGCATACTCCTACAGTAATAATAAAATACTCATAATTTGGGTCTGGAGGAGCTTAAGGATTAATCTACAGTACAAAGTGACTTTTGACTTAAGGGTGAATTTATTTTTAGCCGGGAGCATGAATGTGTTCAGCTAGTATATCAAGCTCATGAGATATTTTGTGTGCAAAGGTGACATCTTGAAATGTCATAAAATATTGGTCAGGCTTTATCCTCCATGGAGCAGGAATGCACTCAGACATTTCGGCCAAATGGAAAGGCCACTATAAGAAAGACCAGAGGGTCAGTAGAGGCAATCCTTCAGAGAGTATGAAGGGATCACCACTCGGTTCACAGCCAGTTTCTGGAGAAAATGGAATTACTTTGGCCGCAAAAGCCTTGAAACTCAAACTACATATGAAAGCAATGTCGCTGCTAATATACGCCACGCCCAGCTGTCAACACATTGCAGGACTTCGGTGCTCTATAGTCATAGAGCCTTGCTGCAAGCGAGACCAAAAAGGACTTCCACTGCTTCCTTAGAACTGAGAGTGGCTTTGAACCATTCCAGGCCAAAGCAGGCCAATGGAGGCTACGATAGTACGGTTTATAAGGTCAATAATACATACTGCGAGGCTGCCTGTAGGGGTGGCAGACATGGATGTCATGGGGCCGGTGCGTGTTGTTGCCCATGACCATGCGCTCAGCACCGGTGTACTTGTGGGCCCTCTCCACCGTGTGCATGTTCCAGTCGGTCCAGTAGAGGTAGTCCTCGAACAGGGTGACCGCATAGACGTGGGGGAGGGATCCGGCAATGACCCGCTGTCTGTTCTGACCGTCCATGTCTGCAAAGCTGGAGGTTTATGTTTTAATTTAGGCATTTATGTACAGTGTGACCTAAAAGAGTTCAGCTTCATATTTCACAATTTCTTGAGAATTCTACACATAATAGCAATATATATTGAAGCTAATTATAAAGTAATAAGTATGTAAATTGGCGAAAATTACCGAACACATTCTCACACCTTTACACCCGACTGTAATGTAGCACAAATGGAAAGTTGTATGTATCTAATGCGTTTGAGAGAGAAAAAGAAAAACGAACAATCTAAAGAGTTCAGCATCTTGCTTATGGACACAAACAGCTATAAATGAACAGCACATATTGAATACACAGACATGAAATTAGCTTTCTTTTCAGGACATGATTTATAGCATGTCCATTCGTTTAGTGTTATTTTGAAATGGGCTTCATCTCTGATATGTTCGAAAGAAAGCCCTGTCATGCATGCTCACTCCAGGAAGTTGAGGTGGGAGTCAGCGAAGAAGATCTTGTTGGTGGTATAGTCTATGGTCAGTGAATAAGGCCATTCTAGTTTGGCTGTGATGATGGCACTGGCACTGGTGCCATCCATGCCAACCCTGCCAATGTAGGCTTTGTCTCCCCAGTCTGTCCAGTACAGCCACCTGGATTGAATAGAAAGGTGAGGACACATACAAACAAAGGCTAAAGTACAGTACAATGTAGAAAAGTACAACTGTTGCACTTTCTCCTGGACGTTGATGTGTTTGTCAGAGTGTGCATGTCCATTTGTATTGGTATCTGCATCTTTATATTGAACATTGATTAACATTTAGATGTGTCCTTTCGGTGTGTGTGTGTGTGTGTGTGTGTGTGTGTGTGAGTGTGAGTGTGTGTGTGCGTGCGTGCGTGCACACGTCTGTGTTTTAGTACCCATATTTGGGGTTGACAGCCACAGCCAGGGGTCGTGTGATGACATAGCTGACGTTGCCAGCGAGAACGGTTCCAGAGAGCAGCTTCTTCTGATTGCGGCCGTCCAGTTCCATCACGTGCACCGAGCAGTAGTAACTGTCCACCCAGTACAACTTCCTGCAGCAGGCACATCAACACACTTCAATCTCACATTTCTGTGTGTTCTGTATTCGGTTTAAATTTATTTGACATACTGTAGGAGACATAATCTACTATTCTGTAGTACAGCTGTAAAGGAGAATTATTGCCACTCATATCTGTTATCAAACATATTTTGCCTGATTTAGGCATAGTTACATGGCGGATGGTGTTGCACAGCTCTTCCGTCTGTGCTGGAGAATTTGAGTTGTGCTTTTAGGTACTTACTATATATCATACTGTGATTACATGCCATTAGGTGATGTAATTATCTCCTCAATATCTACTGTATGTGCTTTTAGAGAATTCTCCACTACTGACCTGCCCACCCAGTCCAGTGCCAGACTTTCCGCACTTCCGACAACCTCCAGCAGCGTCTCCCTGTCGCTCCCGTCAAAGCGCATCCTCTCGATCCTGCCCACGCCGGCGTCCAGCCAGTACAGCCTCTTCTCATAGTGGTCAAAGTCCAGCGCCACCACATTGGAGAGGTCCTGCAGGACCACACTGAGCTGCGAGCCGTCCGTGGTCAGATTCCTGATGTAGTATCTGGTGCTGTACAGCAGGTACGGGGCGATGCCGCTGTTCTGGCGGCAAGTGCGTCCGTCTGGCTCACGCACGTAGCCCGGGGCACACTTGCAGTGGAACGAGCCCACGGCGTTGTCGCAGATCTGGCTGCAGACGCCGGGCGTGTCGCGGCATTCATTCAAGTCCTCGCAGGCCTTGCCATCCGGCATCAGCCGGTAGCCGTCCTGGCAGGAGCAGAAGTAGCCGGTGAGGGTGTCTGTGCAGATCTGGGCGCACTGGTGTACTGATGGGTTCTTGCATTCATTGATACCTGGATGAGAAGAGAAGAGAAGAGGAGAGAAGAGAAGAGGAGAGAAGAGAAGAGAAGAGAAGAGAAGAGAAGAGAAGAGAAGAGAAGAGAAGAGAAGAGAAGAGAAGAGAAGAGAAGAGAAGAGAAGAGAAGAGAAGAGAAGAGAAGAGAAGAGAAGAGAAGAGAAGAGAAGAGAAGAGAAGAGAAGAGAAGAGAAGAGAAGAGAAGGATAAAAAAGAGACAGTAGATTAGGGCATTTTTAAATTAAAGCTGCAAGCCATAACTGTATCTCTCTGCCCATGACTGCCAGCCTTACCACATCCCTTCTCATCGCTGTTGTCCTGGCAGTCCTTTTGTCCATTGCACACCTTGTGCACGTCAATGCACTGGCCTGACTTGCACAAGTACTCCTGCGGGCCGCAGGTAGGCTGGGGCGTGGTGCACAGGCTCTCCGCCTCATCCGAGCCGTCCAGGCAGTCATTGTCCCCGTCGCAGGTATACGTGGATGGGATGCAGGCTCCGTTGCCACAGGTGAATTGGTAGCTCGCACATGTGTCATAAGTGCAGCCCACCTCATCACTGCCATCCCCACAGTCATTGACGCGGTCGCAGCTGAAGAGAGGTGGTAACAAATATATATTTTTTCTTGAATATTCAAGCAAACAAACTAACCGTTTTAATTTCTGTACATACTAATACATAAGTATATATACTTTGATATACAGTAGAGCCTAATACCTTCCCTGTCAAATCATTAGCCATTGATAGTAAGTCATTATGTGTGCAGTATGTGAATTAAGCTGCACAAATGACAATTAACAATGCAGTGTTCAGTCCCGAAGCCAGCTGGCTTGTGACTCCCTCATTTGGCCAAATGGAAATATTGATCTTACTGTACATAATTCACCTATAACAACTCCCCAGGATCAATGTTGGTGTTAGATTTTCAACTACGCTCAGACTTTCACACTCTTCTTCGGTTTCACTTTCACCCATTTCAGGCTTTCACGTTCAGAGAAGTGCTTCTGTTTTGTTACATCACGCCGATAACAGCATGATGCTGTTACTGGGTTACTGGGACATACAGTGCATAAGTGGATATACAGTACATACAGATACAGTACATACAGAAAAATAAACCCTGTTCTAGATTGTTCTTCTTGGCCTGCATGCGGCCATGCAATTAATTGATACAAGTACATGATATGGTAGATCTGACAAAGAGCTTACTGTACATGCGCACGC
>NC_137879.1:16800340-16802840 GCF_963924005.1 Protomyctophum bolini | reverse complement strand
ACTGTACATCTTTAACTCTTGAGAGTGTAAAATGAAATTGGTTTCATTTTACGCTCTCAAGAGTCTCTTCAAGAATCTCTCTTTTGGGTCTCGAGCTAAAAAGTTTGGGAAACTGTGTTATAGGTAGATGTTTTCAAATATATTTTGATCTTCATCAATCAATCAATCAATCAATCAGTCAATCAGTCACTCAGTCAGTACTCACGGCAGTTGATCTCATCGGAGGTGGCATTGTCCCGGCAGTCGTTGTGGCCGTCGCAGACGAAGGACGCACTGATGCAGCGTCCATTGCCGCAGGTGAACTCGGTGGTGGGGTTACAGGTGGGGAAGGGGCAGCCTTGTTCATCGCTGTTGTCTCTGCAGTCGTTGGTGTAGTCACACACGTAGCTCAGCGGCACACAGCGCCCGTTGTCACAGGTGAAGTCTACAGCTGAGCAGGTGTGGAAGGCTGACACCAAGAAGAGAGAGACAGACAGATTTTTCTTATTGAATCCAACAGCAGAATAACATAATAACAAAAGCAAAAAGGTCTAAATCTCTTTCTTTCTTTCTTTCTTTCTTTCATGTCTCTCTCACCACAGACCCTCTCCAGCTCATCCGAGTTGTCCTGACAGTCACTGATTCCATCACACTTCCAGCGGGCTGAGATGCACCCTCCATCGAGACAGGTGAACTGCTCGGGCTGGCATCGCTTCCCGGTGTCTTGGATACAGTCCCTGCCGTTGTTGGCCAGGTACCAGTTCCCCTCGTGGGGACACTGGCACTCTGCGCCTGAAGGACCTGTGGTGGAGAGAGAGACATTGAATTGAGAGACTTTTTGTACAATGGATTATTAGTTGACATATAAGCTAATTACAGACATTTCCTGACATATTAGGTTATATGATGCATTGTATTTTGAAATATTGAGTAGTGGACATCAGGGAGCCACATGTAGTGAAGCCCATTGTGAATAATCGCTGCCCTCACCGGGTACGCAGACATGGCTGCAGCCTCCATTTAACTTCTGACAGGGACTGGAGCAGCTCTCCTGCTTGGACCCTGCATAGACGTGGATGTCATTGGGACGGTACTGCAGGTCCTGCGCCATCACTATGAAGCCGGAGCCGTCGTCCTTGCCGGCCCTGTAGATAGAGCGGGTGGTCCAGTCGGTCCAGAAGATGTCCTGCTGGAAGACGGTCAAGGCGAACGGGTACTGGACGCCGTGCACGATCACCTGCCGGTTCTCACCCGTTAGTGTGGAACGCTCGATCTTGTCTCTGAGGGAGGCAGGGACAGGATGGGATGGGTTAAACTCTTATGTTGTGGAATGGAGATTATTTGGGTAACTTTACATTAACAGGTCCTTAAATTACGGCATGAACTTGAGAATTGCACTGCTGTACATACAGTGAGGCATCAGCCCAGTACAGCATCCTCTCCTCATAGTCCAGAGACAGGCCGTTGGGTGTGGTCAGGCTAGTGTTAATGATGGGGGTCCGGTAGTTTCCACCCAGCGTGGCTCTCTCAATCTTAGCGGGACTGCCCCAGTCAGTCCAGTACAGGTACCTGAATAAAGACATTCATAGGACAAGAGAAAGACACAGGCGACAGCTCAGCTGACAACACATTATAGTACAATGGGTGAATGGGCATGCCTTCATGGTAAAATTGACA
The DNA here is from genome assembly GCF_963924005.1 of Protomyctophum bolini. NCBI lineage: Eukaryota > Metazoa > Chordata > Actinopteri > Myctophiformes > Myctophidae > Protomyctophum > Protomyctophum bolini. The sequence goes on along the minus strand of NC_137879.1, from coordinate 16,801,184 downwards.
TGTACGTTATATACGTTCAATGGCGTAATAATGCACTGATTGTGTTGATTTGACTCAGTTTCAGCTTCACCCAGCTACAGACAGCTACAGACAGCTACAGACAGCTACAGTAATGACTGCTCAAGTCACTAGAGTTACGTGTTGTGGTTATGATGAAGACTTGGGGGAGGCGGTGAGGCACAGTCTCCGTTACGGTCCATGTTAGAATATCTCTTGGTGAATCCATGAAATGTTAAAATGCATATTCTATGGTGTACGCAGACTATATGTTGACAACAACAACAAAAAACACATTATTGATTGTCTTAAAAGGGTTAAGACAATCGACAAGGTTTTACCCATAGCAGGGGTCCACAATGATGGCCCTGGGTCGATTGGCATTGGCAATAATGGAGCGATTCTTTCCATCCACTCCTATGGCCTGGATATTCTTTCTGTAGTAGTCGGTGAAATACAGACGCTTGTTGACCCAGTCATAGGCCAGGCCCTCTGGATCATCCAGATCTACAGTAGAGTGGGAGACACAGAGAGTTGGAGAGGACAGACATTTAAAACATAGCAAGAAAACAGGAAAAGAGAAATAAATGGGACAAAAGAGGACAGGGACAAAAAGAAACACACATGCTACACAATTTGACACAAAAAGAACCTTCCTGGAGTTGCAAACTCTGCCTGCACAAGCATCTCTTGTTCTGAGGTAGGATAATTTTCTTATTCTGACCTTGATCTTTGACTTTTCCGACCCAAAGATTATCCACTTTCTTTTTTTTTTCACTTAATTTTTATTGGAGGAAGAACAGACAAGAAAAAACAACTAACAAGACTATACGGAAAGAAAAGGAAA
>NC_137879.1:16615340-16795340 GCF_963924005.1 Protomyctophum bolini | reverse complement strand
TTCATTTAACCCATTCTGACCTGAGATCAGATTCTAAAAATGTCTGTTTGAAAATGACAGTTTTCTGAAACATCTTAATGTTTCTATGTCAGTCGTTCTTCGATTTAAAAAAAATAGCAGACCTACAAGCTCGTAGCGCGACACTCGGTGGCGCGCTATGAGCTTGTAGATCTGCTATTTTTCAATAGCTAAAGCATAACGTAATGCTAACGCCAAAAGGGGTTCCCGCCTAAAATGGGTCCGTACAAATGTAACCAAATGGTTACATTTTTACTCTCTCAGAGTTACAAAGGGAAGAATGTACATTTCAGTCAGATAACCCGTGAATAGAATGAACCAATATAACATAGATTGTGAATATGTGAAAAGTGTAGATATAATAATTCAGGCTCTGCTACGTACAGTAAAGTACATGCTTTCTTTCTGCTCAGCACAATTAGACAACCATCAGTAACCATTAAAAGCAGTGAGATAGATATACAATACAATACATGTATGTACTGTACATATATACTGTATGACAGTATGCATCCGAGACTACTGTATATGTAACATACATGTTCCTTGGATCTAGCATGTACAGTATACTCACTGTCCCAGTGCTAGCCACGGTCCAATAGAGTTTGCTGGTGGAGATGTCAGCAGTGATAAATCCTACGTTAGCCAGGTTGCCTGTGTAGAGTGTCTTCAGGTTGCCTCCATCCATGTCCGAGCTGGCAACCTTGGGAGGAACCCCACTGTCCGTCCCCTTATCTGTCCAGAACAACTTCCTGTGAAGGGAAGGGAGTACCACACTGTCAAATCTAACTTATTTGAATGAATAAAACCTTATTTTAACCAATCTGTGTGGTTGAGTAAGTATATAACTACTCTGCAGTGGTTGGAGGTGGTCTCCCAGTGCTGCATACGTACATACGCACAATTACATTACATACGGTCAATTTAAATCTTTGATTGCAGACCTACCCTCAAGTGTCTGTAAATGTTGCTGTTCTGTTTCCGTTTTGTTTTTTGTTTATTGCTTTGAAAATGTTGCCAATTATGTTGTACTGTATCTCGATGACAGTGCAAATGAGGGTATAACCTCAATGTCTCTCGAGAATAAATAAAGGTTTGAATGAATGAATGAATGAATGAATGAACAATATGTCAGCACTGATTGTATCTTGGATAAGTGGTAGTTGTTTGGTCTCCCATATGGGAGACCTGAGTAAATCCCGGTACAACTTAAAACGTATGGAGCTTTAACTCTGAGAAGGTACCAATTTCATCAAATGCCATTAAGTTCCATTCGTACAGTTTCAGGTTTCTTGTTCTAGATTGGTTTTACCCTCTGGCTGGGTCCACTGCTATTCCATTAGGCTGTCCGGCTCCCTCTGGTTTGCCTGTGCTGGTAATGAGGGTTTTCCTGTAGTGCTGGTCTCCATCGACGCGGATCACCTGCGTTTACATTCGTTTAATCGGATAATTTGGAGTTATTTTGTACAGATGAATTAAAGCAACCCAAGATGACAAGCAAAATTCAGCTGGACTGGATAATAATAATAATAAAAATAATTAAAACAAGAATTGATTAAATCAATTAATTACCAGCTGCATTATTATTATCTGCGGGGGTCCGCTATAACTGCCTCTGTGTCAGTTTCAGCGCAGTAGGAACCAAAATTCTCTAAGGTGGAACTATTGTGTTCCGAGTCGTTCGTTCATATTTGCGGTTGCAGTGCTCACATACGTCAGCCAAGTACTACAATACTATGCTCTTCCCAGAACCTATAAAACTGGCTCAGTTGAATTGTTTTGACATTACAATAAGAAGACACGTCTTGGCCATTTAGCTATTGTTATGCAGAGACACATTTTAAGCCCCTTTTCGACTACTCACCAAAGATGAATTTAAAGTACGGTAGTAAGAAGTCAAAATTTGTCATTATAGTGTCTTACATTCCTGCCATCGACCAATGATCAATTTAATATAAAGCTATCTGTTGAATGAGACAAAATGCTACTGCCAGAGAACACATTTTGAATCATCTCCTAACTGAAGCATGAAACTTAAAATGAAGAAACATTGTCCGTCAAGCCAAAGTCTTACCTCTATGGCTTTGTTGGTGGGATTGGTGTAATACATCATGCGGCTTATCCAATCAAAAGCCAAACCATAAGGTGAACCAATGATAGCAGCTGGAGCAAACTGGGTTCTATTGGTCCCACTGGTTTTTACCCTCCATATAGATCCCTGGTTGAAGCAAACAAGTAGGTTACATATTAAGAGGTGACCGAAAACACATTTACTTTCAAATGTATCAAAAAAGAAATACTGCACCAATTATTACATTATGATTATGATTACAAAATATGTATTAAACCAGTAAAAAGAAGCATAAAAATGTCAACATACTGTACACCTGAGCGTTTAAGCATTGTAGTAAATAGTATGTGAATTGAGCCGTCACTCACTGTGCTCTGCACCCAGTAGATGTATTGCTCCTGGTCATCAAAGTCCATGTCCTGCCCCTGGGAGATGGCCGACACAGGGGCCATGGCGTTGTTGGACGGGTCATCAGGGTCCAGAGGAATGCCAAAGATGGCTGACTCTCTCGCCACCATGAGGAATGGGCTGCTGTCTGATACACAATAGAATACAAATATACAATCCTGTGTTGATACCGTAACTCTGAGAACCTACCTAGTGTGAAGGTTGTTTTTTCACAGCAAGTAAAAACATTACCGCGAGTCAATAATAATAATTTAAGTATGTCAGAAGAAAGATAATTAGGAAATATAATAGAATTATTAGAAAGTAGGCCCGGGCCGGCCTAGCGGTCTGGGCACATAGGCTGATAATCCAGCAATGACAGCGTGTCGTGGGTTCGACCTTTGCTGCAAGTCTCCCCGCCCCATCTCTCTCACTGTTTCTATCTTTATCTATCAATAAAGGCAAAACGCACAACAAATATTAGAAAGTAGAGGCCAACAATTTAGAAAATATAAATACTGTACCAAACACAATAGAACCAAAATACAGCATGATCAAATGATTCATTCTTATTAATGCATAGCAATATGCTTTACAGTATACTGTATATTGCACTCTAAAAGGTACCTCTGATACAGTTGAAGTAAGTTATAGAATACCTTTGATACAGGTACGCTTATCAGCATCCAGCTTCCATCCAGATTGGCAGTGGCAGGTGTAATACCTGGGTCTGAAGATTGACAGCAGACACAGCTGACCGCACAGGTGTTCCTGGCATGGGTTGAAGGCTGCACGCACGCAGGCACAGCGAGTGAGAGAGAAAGAAAGAGAGAGAGAGAGAGAGAGAGAGAGAGAGAGAGAGAGAGAGCAAAACACGGTCCAATTCAGGTGCTCTGCTTAAGGGTCAAACATTTTCATGTCAAGGAGGACCCTGTATGTATGATACTCCATATCAAAAGAGGTTGTGCCTGGGACGCCCATATTTGACACCATTTTAAAATAAGAATAATAAATGACACATGCACACACGCATTTAACGAATATCTAAAGCTTGGACATGTGTTGCTGTGTTGGTAGGCACCTGCAGGTTGTTTGATGGGGTGGTCCATGACAATACCCATGGGCTGGTAGACACTGTTCATAATGGTGGTGACGTTGCCGCCGTGAAACTTGTTGGTCCTCATCACCTTGCTGGTGTAGCGCTCTGACCAGTAGATGTGGTCCTCAAAGATGGTCATGCCATGGGGGTGCTGGAGAACCTGCATGGGGCAAGTCATCAAATACAGAACATTTGTTGAACGCTGGTCTCAGCTATCATATTTTTTACCTCGTCGTACGACTGCTGATCTTCAAGCTCACAATGCGCTGTGAGCTTGTAGATATGCAATTTTCAATGTGTCATTTTTGAGTGGTGCCAAACCGCTCCAATGAGTGACCGAGTGTATGTACACACATTCAGGTCACACTGTTGAGCAGGGCCATTCACACTGAGTACTATAATTATAACTGCAGCCAGCCAGCAGTGTTGTTGAGCAGCCTGCATCGCTCAGTTCACCCAAGTCTGATATTTTTTAAATCTACTGTACAATGACATGCCCAAAACAGGGATGCCAGGTTAAAAGTGTCTGAACTAAAATTAATTGAATTTGTACAAATGAAAATAGAATACAGCAACTTACCATATCACTCGCCATGACTTGCTGACGGTTACCGCCGTCGTAGTCGCAGTAGTCAATGTATTTAAGGTAGGCGTCTGCAAAGTACACCCTGCGTGTTGTGTAATCCAGGGCCAGACCGTTGGGCCAGTACAGTTTGGTGTTGACGATAACCCGCCTCGCGGTTCCATCCATGCTGGCTTGCTCAATTCTAGGGTTCTGACCCCAGTCGGCCCAAAACATCAAGTTGGTGCTGAGAGAAGAATGATAGAAGAAGAAAGAATTTTAACTGACAAGTGTAAATTGGAGTTCTGATTCTGTGTGCATGCACGCACGCACGCAAGCACGCACGCACAGAGTACCATCATCTTACTGGTTGCGTGGGTCCAGGACCAGTCCACGTGGACTGGTGACATTCTTGTTGACCAGAACCTTCCTGAAGCGGCCGTCCAGCGTGGACACCTCAATGTTTTCCAGGAGAGAATCGGTCCAGTAGAGGTTGCGACCTGCCCAGTCCACCGCTATAGTCTCTGGTGCCATCAGACCAGTGGACAACACCTAGAACAAAACAGATAGGTTGGGGTCATTTTAACGTTGACTGAATGTTCTGACGTTCCATATGTTGATCTGACCTCATCGCACCCTGTACACTCAAGACACGCTCCATATATGGCCAGTGCACGCGTAGGGCGATATCGCCACACTCATCACTCCTATGTAGGGATTGGAGTAGGGATATATGAACATACTGTATGGGTAGTGAATGACTGAGCTAGTGATTTTGTACACAGCCTAGGAGTCTAGAAGCCCACCTAGGTCATGTTATACCATAGGTAGAAGTTTAAGAAGTAATAATAATGTTCTTTAATTGGCACCAAAGTGTTGGTCATTGCCATCCACTGAGCCCCACTGCTATTGAGTTTAAAATATTCATCCTACCTCGCGTCTATCTGTTCCATTCTGGAAAGCACTGAAGATCTTCTTCTGACTGGCATCGGCCCAGTAGATTCTGGAGGTCACCCGATCAAAGTCCACCGTCACAATGGCCGAGCCGCTGATAATTGGGTGCAGCTGGGGCGGTCTGACATTGATCCGGTTGGCAATGATCTGACTTCGCTTAGCTACCAGAAGCACAGCTAGGGCAGGGTCTGATGGATTCAAAATATTATGATTTCTATTCAACTTTTAGTAAATCTTTAGGCATTATTGAGGACAATAGCATACTGTACGATGCAGCCACAAAGACAAGAATTGCAAATGCCTTCTTCTAAGATGTAAATTAGATAACAGGTGTTTTGCATGTCTTTTAACTGCCAATAAGTTCAAATAACTTATATGAGAAGCAGGAGGTCTGGTGAAACGATAACTTATAATAACTGCTTCTGTGAATTTAACAACGTGTGACATTGCACTTCTTGAATCGTGTGTGTCAATCATATGGTTAACATTTACGATTAGAATGTGTGTGATGTACTGGAACTGTATTATATGACTAGCATATTTAACCAGTAAGACGCGCAAACGCGGGAAGCGAACGCAGCTGAGACCCTGCAGATCATGTCTGTCTGTCTGTCTGTCTGTCTGTCTGTCTGTGTGTCTGTCCCGCTGTTACTGTATATGTGGACCTGGCCCCTTTTGTGCCCATATATGGAGCTGAGTGGACCTGGCCCCTTTTGTGCCCATATATGGAGCTGAGTGATTGCTGATGCAACACACTCCATATTTGGATAGCGGGACAGACACACACACAGACAGACATGATCTGCTAGGTCTCATAGTAAGTGCTCACTGTGTTCGCAATAACAATCACATGACTACGATAGTTTAGGAGGACATACAGTAAGTGATAAATACAGGTATATTTTCTTCTATTACACTTGAGAGCAAGGACAATTGTACATAAAAAAAAAAAAAGCAAAAATAGCAAAGCAAAAACAGCCAATCTACAAGCTCACAATGCACGATGTGGCGTGTTGTTAGTTTATAAATCTGCCATTTTTGCTCCTATATATTGTTGGCCTATAATAACACGCCGCAAATTGGAAAACCCTGAGGTAAATGTGTTTAACTTTTTGCTTTGATTTCAACATGTGTACTTAATAGAACTATACTACACCAAAATTCCATGTAACCAGCACGCTACAGTATACTTTAGCATGGAGTAAGACTGGTTTGCAACAGTTTAGCTGCTCACAAGTGGATTTGCAGGTGCGTCCATCAGGCTCTAGGCGGTAACCATCAGAGCAGTAGCATCTGAAGGAGCCCCTTTCGTTGTAACACTGCTGGCTACAGAAGCCGGGGATCAGACACTCATCGATGTCCTCGCAGGTCTTGGAGTCGTTGAGCAGCTGGTATCCTGGACTGCATGTGCACTGGGCCCCGAACGGGCCTTGGAAACAGACGTCGCTGCATCCGCCGTTGTTCAGAGCACAGTCATCTTGGTCTGGAAAGAGAGACGGGTTAAATATGTATGTGCAACATACTGTAGTCCGGTTAATTGATTCGATTTCAGTTGGTTTCCGATTAATACACTGGTAGCCTATATAGGCTATTTTGATCTTGCCTTCTTTGTCTTGAGTAGAGCTGCACGATCAGATGGCAAAAAGATGATTATTAATTTGATGATTATTTAACACAATTAGGCTACTCATTGACTTTGGAAACATCATGCATTTATTGTACTTTATTTTACTTTTTAACAGTATATGTTTAGAAATGTAAAGGAAAGCTCTGTACACAATATAAGCATCTTCTTTTGGGAACTGTGACAGAGGGCGTGACATTCTGTGAAACTCACTGCAGATGGGTGACTCGTCGGCTCCATTGGGACAGTCCCTCTGGCCGTCGCACACCTTGTCCAGGTCGATGCACGCCTGGTCGGTGGGACACTGCCACTGTCCGGAGGGACACCGGAAGGGCGGGGTGGGGCAGTTCTGCTCGTCGCTGAAGTCACGGCAGTCGTTGTCCCCGTCACACACCCACCCCATCGAAATGCACACCTTGTTGGCACACTGGAACTGACCGGATCTGCAGGTAATGGGCGGGCACGTGTTGTGTTCATCGGAACCGTCTTCGCAGTCTGGATGGCCGTCACACTCCCACTTGTCTGGTATGCAGAATCCATCCGTCTGGCACTGGAACTCGTCGTCGTGGCAGAGGCCTGGACCTCGAGTGGCTAGGGGAGGGAGGACAGAAAGGTAAAGAGTAGAGTAAAAACATTTTTGGGGTATTTTTGTTGAGTTTCTATTAGTTACAAATTCTCTTCTTCTAACTTTATAAACACTTAACCACAGCAATTGTTGGACCAGCCCAAAAATGGAGTAGGGTTAATTAAAACACCTTCCAGAGATATTCGTGATCTAATTGTTTTGTACTCTGCGACATGAAGTTTGTGCATCTAACTTACGACAGTCTCTCTCATCAGAGTGGTCCCGGCAGTCAAAGGCTCCATCACACTGATAATAAGACTGGACGCACTGATCTCCACTGGCACAGGCAAATTCATAGGATTCACAGATAAACTCTAAAAGGGGAAAAACAGAGAGTGATGGCCAAAGGTGTAAGCTCTCAAATGTTCCTTATTTCATGTGCTATACAGAGGCCGGAAATTAGATATATACAGGGTATAGCAAGTATAGCAACATCTAAAATGATGACATACTGTGTAGGCTATACTGTACAGTATGTGTTCATGACATGAAAACAATAAATACGTATAGGTTACTACTAGTAGTACAAATCTAAAAGGGTTCATCGTGTATCACACATGCAGGGCATTGAGCACATCTACAGTATTAGTAGTACCACAGTTGTTCTCATCAGAGGCGTCCATACAGTCCTGGTCTCCATCGCACAGAAATGAGTTGGCGATACAGCGATGGTCTGGACACAGGAAGTAGCCAGGGGTGCAAGAAGAGATGGTCGAATCTACACAGACAGAGCAGATCTAGAAAGCCTTTCAAGAGCAAGAGTTGCTTTGAATCCTCAAACCATTTTATTTTTACTACATCACTTTTCAAAATGCCAAATAAAAGAATGCTCCTCGACATGATGAAAGCTGAACTGGTTCCCTCATAACTCACTGCAGTGGCGTTCATCTGAGCCGTCGCCACAGTCGTTATCGCCATCACACACCCAGTTTTTGCTGATGCACCTGTCGTTGTCACAGGTGAAGTAGTTGGTGCCGCAGGTGGTGGGGACGCGGGTGGGGCAGTTGTCTTCGTCTGAGCCGTCCCCGCAGTCGTCCGTGCCGTCACAGCGCCAATTGGACAAGATGCAGTGCTTGTTGTTGCAGGTGAATGCGCGCGGAGAGCAGGTCATTCCTGGGAGTGAAGTCACACAACAAAATAACAAGAGTATCGAGCTTGATGTCTACAAGCTCACAACAATGCAGCATGGTGAAACCAGTTGTAAGTATTACTATTTACATATCTCTGTTGTCGGGGAAAAAAAACTCCAAAATGTAAATTTTTCAGAAAATTAAGAAAACCTTATATTTTGAAATAAAAGCAATACTGCCTCATCAAAGTTGGTGTTGTGACTTTATATATTGTCAATTAATTGCATGAGAGGGGGAGAGGTGGTGGAGTTAGCTGTTTTAGCAGACAGTTTGAGGGCCCAGTGGAGTTAAGAGGTTTTGTCCGAAGCACTGTTTACTATTTTTCATTGGTATTTTCTTAACAACACACAGGCCTAAAGGGTGTTCAATAGCACTGATTTATGCAAAATAAATTAAAAACCTCAAAAAAGGATTTAGGTGGTTTCCTCCCGACAGCAACGATATGCTATTTTGGACTATTTAGAAGTTTTTCTTTAGTGCCATGCCCAAATAGCATAAAAGTGGTTAAATACGTAGAATTATCAAATCCCCCTCATAAAAGTTATCATATCTAGGAGGAGTGAAACATACTACTTTAATTGTGTGTAGCCTATTGTTTATTAGATTGACCGAATGGCAAAAAAACGTCCCTGGAGGCACTGGTATGTTTCACGGTTTGTTATACACTGACACACGTACCTGGTTCAGTACAGTTGGCTTCATCACTCTTATCCATGCAATCTGCGATTCCGTCGCAGCGCCAGGAGTTGGCCATGCAGCGGCCCTCGTCGCATTCGAAGGCATAGTCGCCACAGTTGGTATCAGGCGGGGGGACCGAATCGTCCTTGACGCAGTCCCTCTGGTTGGCCTGTAGCTTCATACCATAGGGGCAACCACACACTCGACTGGAGGAGGGGGTCGGGAAACAGAAGTGGCTGCAGTAGCCGTTGGGCGCCGAATTGCAACGGCTGTTAAACACTGTTGGGGAAAGGGTTGATGAAGCAGGCAGGGTTCAGGTTGATGCCCAGTATGCGCCATCGTACGATGCTGTTGCGGCAAAAACAGCAGATCCACTAGCTCACGGTGTGTTGCGTCCGAGCTTGTAGATCGGCTATATTTCGGCCGCACAAATACTGTTGTAAGACTAAAGGCCTCTGGGAATAAGAATTGTCACATTACAGTGTAAAGAAGTGGGTAAAATAATGTTTTCGTTCAAGATCCATCTTTAGGGTTAGAGCTAGTTAAACCTTTTTTTTTTTGTTATCAAATGTTTTTTTATTTAAGACAATAAATTACAATAAGATGTTAACACCATGAATGAATAAAGAAAACAAAACACATGTAAAAACAACACATAACAGCAAAAGCAAGGAACACAAAAACAGAGCTAGTTAAACCTTAAATATATCATTAATATACCTTAGAGTTGTTGTGTGGAAATAATAAAAAAAAGTCCCCCCATTCGGTGTTGCCTAGAACTGGAGGTGTGAAAAAAATCTGTAACATTATGAACTTTGTGATCAAGATGTACTTCATAATGTTACTGACCTTCAAGGTATATTAATGACATAGTAAAATGTTGAAAATGAGTGGTATTCCCCTTTAACCTATGTCTGACCTTTTCTCTTTTAGCTATTTCTCCCTGCAGGGTCCACTTACTGCTGTGGAGGTCGGCAGAGTAGGTCTTGATGTTCAGGATTCCATGAATTCCCTTTCTGATCATCAAGTTCTGTCCTCCGTCCCTCTTCCTCATGCGGAATATCCCCTTTGTCCTTATATCAGACACATAAAGGTGGTCTGCAGGGGAGAAAACATGTAATAATAGTTACAGTATATCAAACCACCACACTGGGAATTGAACCTGGGATCTTCTGCTTCCCAGGTTGGCTCTCTGCCTATTCATCTACTGTATGTACGTAGCTGTAGTAACAAACTGGAAACTGTGCCCTTGTAAGCCACATTGTGTTGTCAGAACTACCCCCCCCCCCCCCCCCAAATTGTTTTAACACAAATTCTAACTTAATATTTGACATAGATTTCCTATGCCAAACTTGCAATGCCATTCTGTACATCATCAGGACCACAGTGGAAAAGTTAACAATTTAAATGTAGGCTAATCATACAGTGTGCGTGTGTGTGTGTGTGTGTGCGTGCGACATGCGTGTCTCCATAACTCAAAACAATGACTCCTACCAGAGTAGATTGTAAGGGCATAGGGTTGGGTGATCTGCCCAATATTGCTGAAAGTCTGTCTGTCAAATCCATCAATGCCAATGTGTCCTATCTGATCGAAGAGGGTATCCACCCAGTATAGTCTGTCCATCCTGCCAGGGCCAAGCACAAGGAATTATTAAGCCTGAGTTATGCTTAGTTCCTTGCTGTGCACGAAAGATTGTAGAGCTATACAAGATCACAAAAGCAGGCTTTAGTCCATAAACTGAAGATCACCAAAAACCTGAGCGCCACCAGGGAAAATATTAAAGGAATTCCAAATAAACTTATATTGCATTACTATAATTAGCCTAAAGTGTTCCCTGTTGCATGCATTCTACTCCTTTCTAGACCATCATTTCTTGTCTGTATTTGACAATTCAGTCTGTTGAGAGAGGCCATTTATAACCAAAGAAAATAGTTAACATGAACTGTAAGACACTAAGATACATCTGGTGATTACTTTATTGTGGCTGATCTCAATATACAGTATACTGTACAGTACATGTAGAGTTTCCAAATCATCTGTGCAGTTCTCGAATTTATTAACAAATCGGAAATGACCATTTTATTTCCATACTTTCCAGATGTACAGCATGCCACAAATGTGCTTACTCATAGTCGACAGCGAGTCCAATCGGCTCGCCCAGGGTTGAGTTGATGAGGGGAACAGCATTGCTTCCGTCGGTGTGAGACCTCATTATAACAGCTGGACGGGAATTCACACCCCAAAACAAGTAGCTTTGGACCGGGTAGGGAAGAGGACAGTGTACTTATTATCATTCAAATAACAGAACCTCATACTGTATACAATGGCTCTTCAACTAGGCAGTCCTCAGGGTTACTAGACCTTGCAAACAGTAATAAAATTGGCATTATACTGTTTAGAAATTATTTATGAATACTTGATAATGTAGAATCACTATATAGAATGCTCACCCAGCACTGGGATGCACTGCGATTCCCATGGGATTCATCACGCCAGTCACAATGTCTCTTCTGGACTTGTCCGTCACTTTGAAAGCCACCACTGACCTGTAAGAGCCCGCGGTCCAAAACAAAACTTTGGACGTCCAGTCATAGGCCATGCCATTAATCATTCCCACTCTGTAACCTGTCAGAATCTCATGATCTGGAGAGCAAAAAGAGACATTTAGTAACTTAAACAATAGAGGGACCGATATGCAAAAATATCAGAATAAAAACTAGGACTATATAAACAAATCCTCACAATCTATTTTAGATTTAAATAGACGATACAGATTAGATTTGCGATTTAGATTCCACTTTAATAATCCCTGAATGTGAATAATAATTCAAGCGTCACAATGTAAAGTCAGATAATATAAAAGGTGCATACAAAACTAAAAATACAATAAGGATATAACCCCTCCCCCAATTTATTTTTCAAATATTTTCATTTTACTGCTGTTGACCGTAAATCCCCACAACGATAGACATGATCCCAATCTTGGGTCAAGACTCACGAGTGCCATTGAGGCTGGACTTGTAGACGAGGCCTCTGCTCCTGTCGTTGTAGAAGATGGCTTCCTCGTTGCCATCGTATTCCACGGCAGAGCCTGTGTGTGTGACCCCGAGCCCTGCCAGGGGCAGGGTGACGTCCTCCTGGAAGGACACGTTCAATGGGAGCCCTCGCACCGCAAGGGACGTCGCTACTAGCAGGTAGTCCCTCACCTCTGGTCACATGCACAGAAAGGCTGAAGTTCAGTAGGGTTTCTCAAACAGTGGCAAACCAATTTTTTATGGATAACGAATAAATTAATATATACAATAAATACATGCATTTCCTACAATTTTGTATCTCGTTATTTCAAAAGAAAGTGTAATTTATGTAAAATGCTAACATTTTTCAAAATATTTTCAAAAACATATCCATAAATACAAATACAAAAAAACAAATAGACTAATCGATCGGCTATTTTCACTATTAGACAGTGTTGAAGTGGTTAATTCACAATAGATTCGTTGGCATTTTGGTCCTGAGAGACTCCATTTGGGGGAAAAAATTGTCACACAATTGTATCACAATTTAACTTCTGAACAATGGCTCACATAAACGCCTATTCTGGGCACGTCAAAAAGCCGGAAAATAAGCAAACATTTAGCAAAAATAGCAGGAAGGAATTGAATAAGTATATAACCCAGGGGGACCCTGCTCGGCTAAGTATAAAGGGTTATAAAGTGGTTAAATAATCACGGTGCCTATCATGTATCACAGCTGAATTTCAGGACCGCGATGGATCATGTGATGTAATCTAAGTAAGGGATAATGTATGGCTGAGTGGTCATTGTTTATAGATAAATCACCGACGCGACAGCGTGGAGGTGATTTACCGGTATAAACAATGACCACTCAGCCATACATTATTTTTTTAGAGCAATGTTTTGCTGTAAATGACACTGTGTGTTTATATGGCTGTCATGTAACAGCAGTAAATCAGCAGAGCACAGCAGGTGCTCCGAGGGTTTGATTAGGCATCAGTCTGTCAGTCTGGAGCGGAGTGGTCATTATCCAGAAATAACAGATCGATGAATTCGGCGATTGACCAATCAGAGTGAAGCATTCAACCAAGCCGTGTAATAATGTAATAATAATTAAATAATAATACACTTCTAAACTCAGGCATGGTGCTGCCTCCATCAGCGGGACTTACTGAAACAAGAGTGTCGGTCAGGGTGGAGGTCGTAACCAAGGCGACACTTGCAGCGGAATCCCAGACCGTCGTTGTCAGAGCGATGACTCAGAACACAAATATGCTGACAGCCTCCGTTGTGTCTACCACAAGGATTCATCACTGAAACACAAGATGTCCACATTGTCTGACTCAGACATTACTCAGCTCGGTTTAGCATTTCATTACTAGCCTATATTCATTACAGTATGGCTTAGTGTGTTCATAGTAAAAATGCCACAATTAGGTTTAACCATATGAACACTACCGTCCCTATTCTCGGCATTTCATAATAGGGGACATTTCATGGCAACTTAAGCAGGTCTACCTGCTCACAACACATCACATTGCAACGTGTTGTCGTGACTTTATAGGTCAGCAATTTCTGTGTGGTGATTTGGTGTGGAGCGTAAAAAGGAGAGGACCAAGTACAGACTCCTGGGGGAACCCAGTCAATGAAGTGCATCGTGTGGTTAGTAGGACAGAAATGGTATTTTTGTTGTATATTTAGTTACATGTCTGTATATTGCAATTGCTTTGTTCAGGACCCCAGGAAGACTATAAAGGGATCCGTCTAGGAAAAGCCACCATCATAACGACTATAGCTAACTAAACATTGGAGATTCTCCCATTCCAATCCTCAGATTAGTAGGATTGTTTCCAGAACAAACAATGTGTGAAGTCCACTTCCGTACCGAAGGGTTGCAGGACAGGATGTGCGACAACAATATGGCCAGGTCTACTGGCTGTCTTGTAGAGGAGGAAGGTGCTGTTCATGCCATTGAAGCGGGTCGTTCGCATCACACCCATCTTGGTCCAATCAGTGAAGAACAGGTGGTTCTCAAATGCTGCGATGCCAAATGGATGTGGAGCCATGGTTCCTCCATAGAGCACCGTTTTCCTGTGGAACATGTCACACAGCATGGGCAAGAGGTAAAAAAAACATATTTTGACGTTTGCATGGAATTGTGCAGTTTTACTGAGGAGAAACTTTTGTTTATCACCTGTCCAGACCGTTGTATGTGACAGTTTGCACCATGTTAAAATGGCTGTCAGACCAGTACACCCTCTGAGTAACAATATCCAGGGTTATGCCTGTTGGAGTACCGAGCCTGCTCTTCACCAGTTCAACTCGGTTACTTCCGTCCATGTATGCTCGCTCTAGCTTCACCTCCTCATTGTTAATGCCCATGTCTGAAAAGAACATGTAGCTGCACAAAACAACAACAACAAGTCACCTTAGGCTTCATTAAACATTAGTGTTTTATACAAGTTCTTATGTGTTGTATATTGTGTACAGAGTTACAGACTCTCTTGTGACTCTCGTGAAAACCAATGTCCTCTACAGAGAACAATAAAGAATTAGATTAATTAAATCTGTTTAAACATTCAAGCACCCACCCCACTGTGGGGTCCAAGGCAAGTCCATGAGGACTCTGCAGGTTCTCTGCCACCAGTGTGACTCGGTTCCCTCCATCAAAGTCACATGCATCGATGCGCTCCACCCGGATTTCTAGGACATAGAGTTTGAAGTTGATCCAGTCCACAGCGATGTTCTGGACACTGTGGACCGCGGTAGACAGAACCTCCTTAATGTCACCTCCGTCATAGTTGGCAGAGTACACCTAGGGACAGAATGGTACAGCACATCTAGGTTGTTAAATTATAACATTTAGCGACATTTTGTAAACCCTAATTTATATGCCACGGTACAATCATGTAGGTTACTATGTAGGTCACCAGGTAAAGGATTAAACTTGCAACTGCTGCAATGGTGCTCTGGAGTCCAGAAACTGTACTTGGATCTGCTGCTGTATTGAGCTGAGCAGCCAGCTACTAATGGTGCAGCCTATAGACTACTAGTATACAATCATTACATCAAACTGGCAATTGGTTTTGAGAGCAAAGGTACTGTATCAAAATACAAACAGGCTCATACATCCTCCAATCACGATTCTAATGGTTCGGTCTACACAGTCTTTTTAAGTAGACTGATATTCACTCTTACCGTACATCTCTCACTTCCACCTGAAATGACAACTCATTAGAGAAAGAAACTCCCTCCATGTCCGCATAATAAATGCAGGTTCATAATTGTACCATGTTAATTTAACTTTTTAGCATTTTTAGGCTCTGCCCCAGTCTATTATGAAGTTCATGTAATAAACGTGCATAAACTTGCTCAGCTTTTGGTCTTTGTAATCTCAGTGTCTGTTCTGAAGCATCACAGGAGCAGAGCCACATGCACTGTAACTGTTCATCTCGATGACTGTCTGACAAAAATTTCAACAAAAGGCTATAGATACATTTGCATAATGACAATGGTTACACTGAATTTGGATTGAAACAGACAACAGACTTGAATGTGCAAATGTTTGTATGAAACTATGAATTAGCTTAAAGCGAAATTAGTGCAAAGAAGTAAACAACAGAGGCCTTCAAGGACATTATACAAAATCATATTATCAAAGCTAAGGACTGACCTTCTGAGTGTTGGTATCACTCCAGAACACTGTCCGGCTGTGGTGGTGATAGGCCACCCCTACAGAGTAACCTTTACCCTGGGACGGGACCAGAGTTCTGATGAAGCGGCCGTGTATATCTGCCATCATCACGTCACCCCCGTTGGTGAAGATGAGCTGTGGTATACCAGCTGGAGTGTCACAAACATGTATTATTCGTGATTCTGCTGTTGAGCTAATTATGAAACAGTTGCACGTGTTTCAGAAAAGGACGTTTCTACTTTCTAAATACAGTTAATTGTGCATTTTGACTTTAAAATTAAATTAAATACAAATAGTTAACTTAAATAACATACAGTAAATAGTAGATCGCATGGATTCGGTTTTCGAGAAGCAGGATTAGATTAGGTAACTGGCAAAGAAAATAATTCTACAATGTTTGAGGTTTACCAACTGAAATGGTTATTTCACATTTTCATCCTTATTGGACTAAATAATTCCTCTACAGCTATCTATCCAATATCTCTTCCTGTACCTGAAATGTTGGCCTTGCATATGTGCCCCTGCTCCAGGATGTATCCATTAGCACAGCTGCAGTGATGTGTCCCGGGACGGTCTTCACACAGCTGGTCACAAATCCCCCAGATGTTACAGTCATCGTAGTCTGAGCAAAACAATAACAAAAATCTTTACCTTTTTTTATTGTTTTTTTAATGTAATTGTTCTTAATAACGCCCCACTCATTTGGTGTCTATTATTCTTCATTGTACAGCTGGAGAGCAGTTAGGGGTTAACATGTCTTGCTCAAAGACACTTATTCTTTTTTGTAACCCGTTTTTCACCCGCTGCCAATTGCCTAAGCTGTAATCCTGGGCGCTATACGCTCAGGGATACTTCGACATGGCCACGGGTCGAACTGGGCATCTTCTGATTCCCAGGCTCGAATTTTGACCCGATAATCAAGATTCAATCTATCCCCTGACCCTGAGTAAGCAGGCTATTAGCTCAATGGTAAAAATGTGGGGCGGAAGAGGAAAGTTACAGCTTTAAATGCGTAACGGGAATCTTTAATACAAAATGTCAGTTGAAATGAAATGAAATGCTTGATTAGTTTAACCACTTAAACACAGAGTTGGTTCTGTACTTGGATTCTGTCATATACACTAGGGGTGTAACAATACATTTTAACAGCGATACGATACGTATCACGATACATGGTTGGCGATACGATACATGGACAATATTGGTTCATTCATGGCGATACAATACGATTATTGTTTTTAAAATCGATACGATACAAAGTCAAACGATACGATGTGGCTGTTTACGTTTCGATATACTTCGATTCTTGAAATTAAAATAAATTTTTGATGCAGTTACTATGTTACAGTTACTAACACTATGTTACACCCCTACTCTACACCAATCTCCTCGCCAGAAATATTCCATCTATAACCTCAGAGTCACAACGCATCGCATTGGAACACGTTGTGAGTTTGTAGATCTGCTCATTTTTGGCTAATGTTCCCCCCAGAATATAAAAGTGAACTCACCCACACAGGAGCGGCTGTCATTGGCTACGATGTAACCATTGGGACAGTAGCAGGCTCCTCCCTCAGGGGAAGTGTGACAGCGGTACTCACAGCTGAGGGCAGAGCACTGATCCAGATCTGTGACGATGGATACAGACAGCAGTCATTGTTGCAATTGTTAAATTACTGTATTTAAAAAAATATTAAAAATTCTTAAACATGAACTTCTTAAAAATAAAAACAATTCTAAAGATATATTTGTATAGTATAAAATTGTATAAAAGTATGAATTAGGGTTAAACTGTTTAAACTGATGCTATATTAGCTAAGTTAGCTGGAGACCCCCTGGAACCCCCTCAAGGACACCAGGGGGTCCCCCGACCCCACTTTGAGAACCACTGATCTAAATCAGTGATTCTCTTTTTTAGTCACAAGGATCCCCAGTTTACTAGTCTAGCATATAATAGCCAGACAACTATTCCACAATCTCTGAATGCTATCTGGAACTACACCTCTTGAAAGCCAAGAAATTAAGCTAAAACATATTTTCAAATGTATGCGGAAGACGAAACCGATCGCCATCACCGTCATCACTGTTATCACACTGTTATCACTCTTCTTGCTCCATGATGTTCAAGTTAATCATGAACCTTGTGGGTAAATGCAATAAATAAGGTGATAAGAAAAAAGTGAGTGCTGAGATCATAAACATTGCAATGACAGAAGATTAGTGTTTGGTTTAACAAAGGGGAAATAATGGAGTACTTACATGAACCTGCTATCAACTACATTACTCCACAATACCCAGTGAAAATTATGCAAATGTCTTGCTTGTGTGAAAAAAACAATCATATGACGAAAGTGTGAAAAGTAGTTTGAATTCTTATAAGAAAGCTTGAACAGCAAGAGATAATGCAAGGATTATTTGGATCTGAAATTTAAAAGGGGCAATGAATTACACATGATAAAGATCCTCAGTGTTAATTTATCCATTTGTAACACTGAGGGTTAAATAACATGTTTGATAACTGCTGCTAATACTAATACTAAGTGATGTCTCACCTGCACAAGAGATATACCGTATGCAAAATAACGGTTTCTATATTTGCTATTTTATATTTTCTCCTTTTCTTTCTTTTTTTTACCGTGCACCTTTCGAATACTTAATATTTGACACTGGTCATATTATTTTAGGATATTTACATTTATAACCTGTTTTCCTTGTTTGTTTGTTTCTTTCTCTATTCTTTACCCCTTTCTTGAAACAGCAAATGATGGAACCATGGATAACACAATTTGACCCACTTTTGTACACCTCTAAGCCTGTGAGGTGACAATAAAGTTGAATCTTGTTATCACTGAGGACTAAGTAACCTACAGTAAGAGTACTACTAGTAGTATAGCAACACTGGTATCTGATTAAATAATAAGGACTTTGATCCTTGAATATGTACAGTACACGCAACTTACTGCAGGTTTGCTGTGCTGTAGTATTGGTTTCATCTGTTCCTCCGGGACAGTCGGGTTTGCTGTCACACACCTTCCCCAGTGGTATACACACCGAGGACCCTGGACACCCCCACTCACCAGGGTAACAGTCTCGGGAGTTGCCATCTGAAAAATCGGGTCACAAACCGACATTCTCAGGGATTCCTTGAACGACGTCATGTAGTGTTTTGTACAGTACATAGCCATGGTTCACATGACGCTATGACAGTCATGTTTCAGGGCTAAACACTACATGACCCGACACTAACTGAACTGTATACTATACAGTACATGTTATACAGTATATGTTACTGTTTTAACAGTGAATATATAATTTTAGTAAGAAGTCTCTTACCACATCCATTCTCATCACTGTAGTCACCACAGTCATTGAACTGGTCACACACCCAGACCTGGGGGATACAGCGACCACTGGAGCAGGTGAACTCGCTACCACTGCAGCTCTGGTAGACTGTGAGGACAACATGGATATCAATAATATTCTAAACTAAATTAGCATTTCATTGATACTATTTATGTACGGTAATATGATATTAATTTGTACCGATGGGCTGATTGCCATGAGAGCTGCTGATGAACCATAACTATTTGAATGATCCCATGTCCTTTAGAAGCCCCCTCAACAAGGTCAAAATCTGTACTTTTCATATACAAGATGCCCCATAATCTAATAGGCAGCTTCCTGAATGAACCGTACGGATTATGGTGAGCTTGGGTCTTGACTCTTTTGCTGATGCTTCGTCTTGTTTCATATGTAGTTAGTATGGTTATATAATTTTGTTTTGTTTTCATTTATTAATTGTATGTTTTTTGAGGGGACAAGCCCCTCCAATGCAAGGCTTTTGAAGATTATGTAATATGCCAGCCAAGTCTATGGACTTTAGGGCACTAAATGACGATGTAAGATATAAAAGCCGATATAAATACAGTGGGTCACACGAGTGCGATTTTTTAAAATTAATTTTACTTATACAAATAAAACTATAGTTATAAATGTATTGGGTCTACTGTACATACAGGGGGAGTCGTCATAGCTGTTGCCTATGTATTGTGACTACACACATTTTATTCTTCCCATACGTTCCTCAATTGGGTTGTTCCAAGTTAGTTCCCCCATTTAAAAATGTCATGAGCTCAGCAAGACTTTATCGATTCAAACTTGTGAAATGTAGCTAAAACATAAATGATAAAACAGTTGAATGGTTTTTCCATGTCAATCCTTCTTACCACATCCTTGTTCATCACTGTTGTCTCCACAGTCGTCCCAGTGGTCGCACACAAAGGACAGAGGTATACAGTAGCCATTTGCACACTGGAACTGGTGCAGGCCGCAGTGCTGATTTGCTGTTGCACGCACGCACGCACGCAGGCACACACACACACGCACGCAGTGACGCACGCAGTGACGCGCACACACACACACACACACACACACACACACACACACACACACACACACACACACACACACACACACACACACACACACACACACACACACACACACACACACACACACACACACACACACACACACACACACACACACACACACACACACACACACACACACACACACACACACACACACACCAGAATCATATATAGCATATTACTTTTGTTTTGTGTTGTTCTTTGTGTTATTTCCTGTTATATTGTAAACTGATTTGTATCGACTCACTGCAGTTGGATTCATCAGAACCATCTCGACAGTCCAGCAGTCCATTGCAGTGTTGAGAATTGTTGTAACAGGCCCCATTGGCACAAGTCTTCTCTGTGCAACTTGGGTATCCTGGACAAGATCAAATGAACACAAATTGACTTAAAAGCAGAAGACATATTATACATGCACCTTATAATTGCACGTTTAAATGCCAAAATGTCTCATCGGAACATCCCTATCATGTACCAAAGTACTACAACAAAACGATAACGCACGATCAATGTAAAAATCAACAACAACATTGCAAGCCATTATTGCATGTTGCCCACTGTTATTTCCTGCTGGGGTGAGGTTTGCAATACGATACGAAAAATGTGAAGCTGAATTATTGTAAAAAGTTAAAGGGGAAAGTCTACTGCTTTGTTATCTCTTTAAAAAGACTGAAAGACAAGGATGAATAAGGACAGGAATGTTTATTTGAACAAAGAGATTGTAAAATGTTTTCTGATCACATGTTTGTCATGTGTAAAAGCTAATAATCTTGCTTGAGTATGACAAACAGCATGGTTTGACTTTAATGAGCTACAGTTCGCATAATATAGATTGGGATTTTGTTTAACATTGCTTTAAAGAAGAGGAATGCGATATCGTGGTGACACTTTATTTCACAATGGCCAGCATATTACTCCGGTGACGTCATTCCTCTATGTGTGTGATGTCAGTATGGGAGGTAGGCTACTTTGGTGGCCTACTGGCAGCATACACACATTTTGGCACTGAGCAGTTTGTGAAATGATGTCCAGACACATGTGCTCACGCACGCACATGCACGCACATTACTTTTTTCATCTCTCAATGTGGATAAAAGTGTCAAGTGGAGATAGATTCTCTATTTGGACCTCCAACGGGTAAACTCTTTGCACTGTGTGAATTAACGAATTGATAATCAATGGTGATCTTAATGTCTTACTGCAATTGTTCTCGTCTGAGCTGTCGATGCAGTCATTGACATGATCACATTTGTACGTGTTGGGAATGCACTGGCCCTCTTGGCAGGTGAACTGGTCTGGACTGCATGTCCGTCCTCCTGAATCAGGAAGATGAGGAAGAAGCTTATTCATATTAAAACAACTCCTCTTGATCCAAAGTGCTCAACAGAACAATACACAACGAGACATAGACATACATGCAGCACAAATATATACAATCGGTAATATCGTTTAATTATATGAACATAAGTTGAAAAGTGGTGAAGTGGTCCTATCATCATTTTGTTATCTTAAAAAAACCCAAACAGAAACAGTATTTTCTTTTTACCACAGTTCCTCTGTTCGTCTGAGCCATCAATGCAGTCTTCCTCCCCATCACAGACAAAGTCCAAGGAGATGCACTCACCGCTCGTCACACACTTGAACTGCTGCGAGGTACAAGCTGGAGGCGCTGCCACACAGAATACATTGAAAACAGTTCATAGTCTTTACATTGATCCTTCAAATATTTGAGCCCTTTATAAGAATTAGAGACAACATGCCTTAGTTCACAGGTTACAGTAGTTAGGCTTCAATAACTACCGGTAGTCATTTATGTATTTGGTAACATACCAGCAAGCTTAACAGCCTTGTAGTTAATGTCCACCATGAGACTGGGAGTTCGGGGTTCATTCTCCGGCCGAGTCATACCAAAGACTATAAAAATGCATGGCACCCAATGCCTCGCTGCTTGGCACTCAGCACCAAGGCTTATGGTTAAATCCCTGCAATATACTAACATCATGTCCAGACCAGGGGTGTGTAGTGTACTGCTACTGTGCATCATGGCAGGGGGATATAGCCTACTGTAGTTGTGCATCAAGCCACCTCACACTATAGAAACAGGAGGCCTGGCCTACAGTATGGGCCACATGGATCATGAACAGCTGGTTCCTACGGCTACTTACTTATACTTATCGTTAACGCCAACCCTACAAGAACACAACACATATTGTTCCATTTGGGACGCATTGTGTGCTTGTAGAGCTGCCATTTTCGGTGGGCGACGGCATCATAAAATGGATCATAAATTAGAAAATTGGCGGCATGGGATACTCACGACAGTTGAGTTCATCAGAGTCATCTATGCAGTCTTTAGTCCCGTCACATCGCCAGTCCATGTCGATGCACTGTCCACTGGCGCACTGAAACTCCCCATCGTCACACCCTTTTGAAGAATGGATGCATGGATGTATGAGTGTATGGAGAGTACAGCAATAGTTCTCAAACATTTTTATGTCAAATAACCCGAAATGTATTTGCCTGCAGACCCCCATCTGGAAATATTTTGTACCAGGGAGCCTCCTACAAGATTTGTGTTGTTAAAATGTTTTTAAAAATATTTAAAAATGTTTTGAAAATAGCAGAAAGCGTCTCTGATCACTGAGTAAATTTCACTGTGTAAATGATAGACTTTATTGAATTAAATGGGGCAAAGGGATCACCTTAGAAAGACATACAGTAATTACTACAGTACTGAGTGGATTATAATTGCTAACATTCATTGTCACTGAATTGAAAATATTGTTTTATTACTTCCTTGAGAAATGATTTATCATTTTTATGACAGTATAGTAGCGACTGGTTTTGTCTACTGTGTTCAACATTTGGACCTTACACATGTGACTGAGCCTTTAAACTATAGTTAATTCTTGACCATGAATGAACAGCTCCTTCTTTGACCTTGCATCAATCTGCTGAACTAGACACAATGGCCCCTACTGGTCTGTGGTTCTGAAAGTGGGGGCTCCACGATGTCCTCAGCAAAATCAGGAACTGTTTAATTTCACTATTATTTCCCTGGCTGGAAGTTAGCCAAAAGAGAGTATATTGACTGTGTAAGAAATAATATTTACATCATACATTTCATGTTATCTCCCCACCTACAGCGCAGACAGTTGAATTCTGTTTACTGAATCTGATCTAACAATAAATATCTTTTACAAAAGCTTTTCAAATGGGCATATCCACGGCCTAATATGCATCAATTTGGTCCTTGACATGTTCACTCATTCAATAAAGAGGTCAGGGAAAAATGCACTTAGGCCTATATTGAACCTTATATAAATATTAAAGATATATTTAAAATATGTTGCTTGTTTAAAAGCATATAAAACATATGGTTCACTAATGGACATTGTAGAAGCAATACAGGATAGTCACAAACAAGGGAGTCCTAAAGATGTAATATGTGAGTTTTACAATTATATCAGTAATCATTTTATCAGAGCAGGTGTCAGTTTTACATCCAATTTGGGATTTAAACTTTTTTCAATTATTACATTATCCAACAATGAGAAATTCATTCAAATTTGCAAAACCACTAGTGCAATACACAAAATGATAAAGTCTAATCCATATTACTAGAAAATACATTGTTTTAAATAATATAGCCTATACAAACCTTGAACAAGATGGATCCCTTGGAAGAGTAATAGAATAGATAAAATATTAAGACCTTTAAGGTCCATTACTGAATGTCCTGGGGTTTAGTTTGAAAGAATCGATACAATCATGCTATAAATACTGTATGTACGATGAGTCCCTTACATCCACCTAAACTCAATGAATGATGATGCATTCAGGAGCAAGAAGTCTACCCTTAAGTCCAATTATGCATGAAACACAAGAATACAGCATTTTATGGGTCTGTCTTTTTCATAAACTTCATCTAAGATTAACTTTTACCAGTCGGGATATTGACTGTACGTCAGCAAGAAGTCACCACCACTGGTCATTTCCATGTGACAGAAGAAGGGATTTAACTCCTCCTTTGAAAATAGTTCATACTATTCATATGCATTTGAACACATTAATTGGGGCTGCAACTATCGATCATTGATTCATAATTGACTTATTCAAGCATGTTTTTGTAATAATTGTGGTAATTTCGTTAATATATCAATGAACCAACAGACAAATTCTATAGTGTTGTGCAAGAACAGCAAAATTAACAAGCTACAAGCTGACTCATGAATTTGTAGATCTGATCTTAACTGTTTGAGACCCTAAACACATTTATTCTAACATGAATGTTCTAGCACTGTATCACAGCTACAGTGATACAGTGGTAGACAGAATATACCCCGTTCTCCAAATAACACCAAAACAAAATAGCTGGTGATCTTAAACTGACACTGTAACTTTTTCATGAATAAAATGTAATTGTGACCAATCTGTAGAATAGAAGAAAGAAGAAAAACAGCAAAACCTGCCCTCTTTTTCTTCTAATTATTTGTTCGGCCCAAGAAATTGTGTTTATTGTCATGACTTGACACCATCCGAGTTGGCTTAAGTAAACTTTTCAGTTTGTAGTCTTCACACACAGGCAGTGCAGGCACACAGGCACACACAGATCTCCATGTGGGACACCGGCTGACGGGCACATGCAGGTACAGGTCTAGTAACTATAATATCAAACGTTTTAAACAGGTCTGACTACACCTATTTGCAGCATTTAGGCAGGTGTAAGTAGCCTAATCCAAATGAGTTATCCCCATTTACAGCAGAATTCAATTTAATCCAAAGCAGTGCACTGACTGATTCATTACTCAGGTGACAAATTATTTACTTACTGAAAGGGGATTTCAAATCCTGAGCTCTCTGAGATCTCACTGCATGCCCTCAATCAACCTAATTACTTCCTCAAGTTAACATGTGACCACCTCACAAAAAGGTTCCTGCTTCCTGGCCAGTTCACCAAGGCTATGATAGAAGAAAGGCCTACAGGCCATATGCATGAGAGTCAAAACTGGAACCGGAAGTTCTGTGAAATACATTGGAGTCCATGGCAGCCAGCTGGACTAACTTGAACAAATTTCACTATCTAAACGATTGCGTCCCGTCAGTTAATCGCTACAGGAATATAAAAGATGACAATATGGAAGAGTAGTTGTTCTCCAATCTGCACACTATATTTCATATTTTATTGAGGCATCTAAAGTTAAACCCTAACCCCGTATGGTGAGATTTGGTTGTCAGTCAGGCGTACACATCGAAAAGCAACACAGCAGAAAACAATAAGAGATATGTATTATACTTTCATTAACACATTACATAGTGTGAGAGCCTCGGATCTCTCAAGGGATTGATCCCGTCGCTGGACCTGACTGACGCGCCATTCTAATGCTGTGTTGTTTACTCCTGTGTGTCAGCCCCAATAACGTACACACAGGCAGCTTCTCCATTGGCTTTTACGTATTTATTTCACCATGCACAGTGTTGTGCACAGCATCAGATCTGCGGTGTTAAAGATAAACCATAATTAGACAGATTTACAGATAATGGATGGTTCAGACAGAAACAGACAAACATTTCGCTCCAACCATTTCATAGTGCTGACATACCTGCGGTCAAAGCCGTTTGCCCTTCCGGGTCAATCCTTCCCTCACCGTGACTGTGAACTTGACGCTTAAGTAACAACAGCGCCACCCCTAGGTTACATAAATGTGTTCGACATTAGTGGTCATTTTGGCCCTTACACATAGAATTTGAAAAAGTAATGTTAGAAGTTAGAACCCATGTGCTCATGTGTACACAGTGGTGGAAAGTAACTAAGTACATTTACTTAAGTACTGTACTTAACTACAATTGTGAGGTATTTGTACTTTACTTGAGTATTTCCAATTTCCAATACTTTTACTTCTACTCCACTACATTTCAGAGCCAATATTTGTAATTTTACTCCACTACAATTATTTGAAAACTTTAGTTAGTTACATTTGTCTCTTCACACTGCAGCTAGACCAGCCCCAAGACACACTCGTCACGGACACTGTTCCACCTACCTACCTACAACTTTCGTTGACTACACCCCCACATGCCCATACGTGAACTGCATTCTGTTTTGTTTTGAGCCATTCTAATTTGGGGACTTGGGGATAACCATGTGCAGGTAGCTAATATTATAGACTATAGAGGTAGAGGGTATGCACATGCATAAAGTGAATGGCAAATCGAGTGGTAAAATTAGTGACAAAGTGAGTTTAATGTTGTTTAACATTGTTTAATGCAATGTCAAATCGAACTTTTCTGTTCGGAAGTCATTGCCAGAAAGTAGTTTTTTGCCACTCAGTAGGCGTTGCCGCATAACTTCTGGGTTTGATGATGTCACACGCATATACCCTATTCATAGGAGACCATTTCCTAACTGCATCCAACCACTTCCATTTCATTTATTTATTGCAAGAATCACCAATCAATTATTTACAAATGCGCGCACACACACACACACACACACACACACACACACACACACACACACACACACACACACACACACACACACACACACACACACACACACACACACACGCACGCACGCACGCACGCACGCACGCACGCACGCACGCACGCACGCACGCACACGCGCAGTAGACAAAAACCTGAAATTATGCCTCATATCATGAACTCATGATGAGTCTCAAGAGGAAAAGTCTATGAATGCCTTCTAAAAGAAATACATCTCTAGTCTATACATTTTACATGTGTACTCTTATGTCGTAATTAAACTGTAAATAATTGCTAGACAGCCTATGAGGTAACGTTCAATTAGATGATACAAGGACGGTCAATGAAGACATATTCAGTATTTACCTGTAGGCCTATACACAAGACAACTAATACACTTTCTCAATGAAGGGCAAAAGCAGCTGAAAGTAATACATTTACTTTACTGTACATTCTAGGTTACAGTAATTTATTATTATCCACATGTGAGGGAGGTACTGTACACCGAAACGCATGGGCATTACAGGAATAACAAATAAAAAAACCCTGCACAATCTTCAAAGTCTAAATAATATAAATAAAATAAAATAAATAACATCAGTGAAAATGTTTCAAAACCATATTTAAAAGAGCATACAGTCAGGTCAATTTCATGAGGAAAGAGATCTAGGATCTGTTACTGTATCATGATGGGATTAAATGTTTGTCTTGATTCCACATCTGTCTTTCCGTTTACCTGTAGCCCAGTGGTTCCCAAACTTTTCAGCCCGTGACCCAAATTAATGAAAATGAAAATGAAGATCTAGAAGCTCACAACGTGTCGCTTCGCACCACGTTGTGTGAGCTTGTAGTTCGGCGATGTTTCCGGGGACCCCCCATATGGTAACTCTGTCATTTCTCGACAGTTTTGGACGCGGGGCGGGTCGCCGGAACCCGGCCTGCACCCTGGGCTCGTTCCTGTGGGTCTGGAAGTTCACACGGGTGTGATTTTTTTTATACCATCTGGGCACAGGTGTGTTCTTTAGGAAAGTGATAGAGAGGACCTAGCATTTATTGGGGTTAATGAAAGCTGCCAAGTAGTACTAGTACCTTGCGGCGAGTTCCGGTTGTCGGTTTAATTGTTTAATGGTTTTACATGTGGGTCAAATTGAGATCAACAACATATTACCATTTGTTGGCAGCTATTAAAATAAGCAGGCCAAGCAGGGTCCCTTTGGGCCATGCCCCCGTCAGTCAGTTCCTACCAGTCTAATATAGTGTATTTAATTGTGGTTATATCACAACACTTCATGCTGGCATCATGTCAACTACAGGATCTGGCACACGCACTTTTATTTTATCACCTTCAGTTGTGTTTACTGTCAAAATGTATGATGTGGAATTGATTGATTGAATACTTTTGCATTTTGAAATAGCCGTTTGAAAAACTAAAAAACTAAACGATGAACAAATTTGTTTTTTGATTGGTAAATGTCATTCTTCGGTTCAGTGATTGTGAAAACCTAGTAATTGAGTCTCCTTCCATCATCGTGTATGTAGTCAGTGTTGGTCTGACCACTACTGAGCCCGGTTCTGACCATATGGGTTTGTGCACGATTTGGAGCATGCAGTCTCGTCTGGCCGTCATTCTGCAAGTATGGGCTCCGCATTTCGTACATCCGCTACAATGCAAAAACATTATTTCTTAATTAATTAATTGTTTAACTAATTACAACACTTAATTTTATTTTAGTGTTAATATTTTTTCTCAACATGATGTAGATTTGACTGAGTCTGGTGGTTTTACTCACCGTGTTACCGCTTGTGGGAACCTGGCTGTGCCTGCGTGTGGTCATCTCTAGGTTGGTGTCATCATGGTTCAGATTAGTCTTGGCCCGTGGCATACTGGGTAGTGCAGCACCAGCACCTGCTACTGGCTTGATTCCATTGACAAAGAGATCAAATCAGACACGTACTGTACACACTCACCTACAAGCATAGGCCTTCATTCACACAAATTTACACACACTCACCCATAGGCCCGCATAATCCGCATTCACACAGACAAACATGCACGTACGTACGTACGCATGCACGCACACATGCACACACTCACCCATGTGCCAAAGGCTTCCGTGTTATTACTTATGGGGATAAGGTGTTGCCCGCTGTTGCTTGGAGCTAGGTTGGTGTCTCGGTTCTTAGCTGTGGCCCGTGGGATCCTGGGTAGTGCAGCACCTGCTACTGGCTTGATTCAATTGAAAAAGAGATCAAATCAGACACGTACTGATTTAGACGGCGCTGATCATAGTTGGACTCCCCCGCAGGGAGTGCAGTGCCCGGTCGGACCTACGGTTCTCCAGAACGACCACAAAAGGCTCTGGTCAGCTCTGCCACTGCCAGTGGGCCTAATCAGCCTAAATCCCCCTACCTGTGCAATTTCCAGCCTCTGCCTCAGCCAATTGATTGCCATGGCAACCCCACACCTGCAAATTGATTACTTAACCACACAAATGCACACAGTCACCCATAGACCATAGTCCCACAACACACACACACACACACACACACACACACACACACACACTACACACACACACACACACACACACACACACACACACACACACACACACACACACACACGACACCCCCACCCTTGTGCAATAGGCTCTACAATAACTGACAGACACACACATAACCACTGACCCACATGTGCATAGGTCATCACTCACACACCCTCACCAGGTTACTGCCTGTGGGGACAAGGTTTTGCCTGCCGTTGCTTGGGGCCATGTCCAGGTTTGTGCTACGACCCCAGACATTGTTGGCAGACGTGGCACGTGCGATCCAGGGCACTGCTGCGCCTGCTGGTGCACCCTTGTTCAACTCTAAGGAGCTGACATCTGCACTCTTGGATTTCTTCTGTGAGAGTCTAAGGGAGTGCATGGATTTATATCAATATATATATATATCAATATATATATATATATATATATATATATATATATATATGTATATATATTATTATTATTTTTTTAATCAGTGAGAATCAGTGAAATCAGAAATGCAGAAGCAGTAATGACTGATGATTGAGTTCGAACCCACTTGCGTGCCATGAAAGGCGTAACGACGAACATTATGAGCAGCAGTCCCGCGAGGACAGGGCAAA
The DNA here is from genome assembly GCF_963924005.1 of Protomyctophum bolini. Lineage (NCBI taxonomy): Eukaryota > Metazoa > Chordata > Actinopteri > Myctophiformes > Myctophidae > Protomyctophum > Protomyctophum bolini. Next base: position 16,765,413 of record NC_137879.1, on the reverse strand, counting down.
CAACTGTCAGTGCCAGTTTCCAATCTAAAACATTCCCGAGACATGGATGGATGGAGGGAAATTATTGTTAGTTCATTGACATTTATTATGCAGTACAAATGCCAATCCATATCCTGCTATCTAAAGCAGAACTAGTAGCATACTAGACAGAACTGTAAACTACACAAATCTGTTTTCACACACTGCATACTTACGTTCTCTGCAGTTCAACCCAGAATACCCAAATGGACACCTGGAAGACAGAAATAAATAGTTAAAGTGTGTGTGTGTGTGTGTGTGTGTGTGTGTGTGTGTGTGTGTGTGTGTGTGTGTGTGCAGTGACGTAGAGTCTGTGGGGCCCAGGGGGCCTTGGCCCCCATGAGGAATTGGACCTGAATATATATATATTCGCCTCGGTTCGACCCGTTTGTACCGCACCAGGTCGCGTCGCGCCCGTTCGTGCAATTCTCGTCTTGCATTGACTTTGTATCAGCCTCAGGGGGGTGGACCCTCTAACCATCCAAGTCTGGCACCTTAACACCTCTTTTTTCCTCACTGTCCAGGGCGGGGGGTGGTGGGGGGTGACTGCGATGCCAGCCTGCTGTTGAAACCTTCCGCCGACAGCAACAGCACCAGGCGGACAGGACTAGTGCAATCATGGCATTTAAACATGCTCTTCTGTTTATAATCTAAACACTGTGACACGTTTAAAAACAACAAATAAGTGTTTAGAATCTAAACGCTTGAGTTTAGTGTGAAACAAACATGACGATTATAAAAATCGTGTGTGTGTGTGTGTGTGTGTGTGTGTGTGTGTGTGTGTGTGTGTGTGTGAGTGCGTGCCTGCGTGTGAAATGGCATCCTGTTATTCCATATAATAATGCTATTGCTAACCATCAGAATAGTGTCGTTTTAGAAGAAAATACAACCTCTTTAACCTCAAATACCACCTCTTAAATGAAATTTAAATTTACAAATATAAATCATATAATTACAAATAAATCAACCATATGATTCTTGTCATATAATACACAGTATTTAACTTACTTGGTAGAGAGTATAATTCTAATAAGGGAAGTTTAATATGGCTGAATCAAATCTATCAGATATTATTTGTATACACTTACCATTCACAGTCGTCACCATCCATGTTGGCCTTTTGGCCACTGGGACAAGCTGTCAAAGGAAGAAAAAGACAATTTTTCATGTCCATAGTGTGAAGAATGCTGTCACAGTATCCTTACTTCATTGTCCTCACCAAAATTATTAAAAGTTGGTCAAAGTGCTTTTAAATATAAAGCTCCAGACGACTGGAACAACCTTCCCAGTTCCCTCAGAGCTATTAACTCCTTCAATATCTTTAAAGTGTCTACCCTCATATTCAAACAGTTATTCTATGGGTGATCAGGTGGTGTGGGAGCGGCCAGTTTCAGGAGATCTTTTTGTTTCTGTTTTGCATGCATGGATGTATTTGTTGTATTGTTTCGTCTATTGTATTTGCTGTTTTTTTAGGACCCCCTCGAAAACAAGATGATACATCTCACAGGGATATCCTTTTCAATAAAGCTTCATATACAATACAGTGTCTCAAGAATGCTCAATTACTTGGAACTTAGTTAACAAACATTCCCTGTTAGTAATTTTTTTGTCAAAAGTTTAGATGAATTGAGACAACCTAATACTAGAATGGTAGAGTCATATGTGTAACAAGCAAAACCTGAAGTAACTTTGGTCGGAATACACTGTCCCATCACTTCTCACTGCTAAATGTCTCACACCTGCTGAGAGACAGCTGTCTCCTCGTCCTCTGTGTCTCCTGTGTCTTCTGTGTGTCGCACGGCTCTGCTATTTTCACTTTTATGTCATAAGTTTCTGTATTTATTTAGAAAGGTGTAGGCAAAAAAACAACCTTTTAAACTAATATTTTTTTATAATAATTTTAAGAAAAGGGGATATTTAGGCCTACTCGCAAACAGTTGTGTGACCCCAAAATGATTATGGGCTCAAACGTCTGGGCTATACAAGATCTGCCTAAATATGGAATATGGAATAATAATAATAATAATAATAATAATAAACAAACAATAATGTGTGTTAGGCTTGGATGGACAAACGATGATGATTTAAACAACCATAAAACAGACAGACAAGCAAGTTTGTACTGACAGTCTGACACAGACACACAAAAGTCAAATATCACGACTCACCTTGACATACTCTGTCACTTAAGAGAATCTTAATGTAATCAGGATGGCACGTGCAATTGAAGGTGCCGTTGGCAGATTTACAAGTCGTAGTTTGACGATCGCATGCGTGTGATAGAGAACACATATCTTTGGCTGTAAATAAAAGGACCAGAAGAGCTTGATATCAGTATTTCTTTCCTTAACATGCTTTACAAAACAATAATCATAATAAATGACACTCTGATTTAGTCCCTTTTAATTGTTATTAGCTATTAGCTAAAGCACTCAGGGAGTCAGGGTCGGTAATAGGCTATAGGCCTACATAGGCAGAGGTTGTGCAATATGTCTATTGTTGTATAACATTTTATTACACAGCTTGGTTGAATGCTTGATTCTAAATCGCCAAATTCAGCGGTGTGTTATTTCTTGATAACAGACCGCTCCGCTTTATAACAGACTGATGTCTAATCGAAGCCTCGGAGCACCTGGCTGCTGCTGCTGCTGATTGGATTTGGATTGTAAACTAACACACAATGTAATTTAACCAAACAACATTTCAAGAATGTTTTTGAAAACATTTAAAGCGAGAAATAGACGATGCAGTAGGCTACCCGAAAATTTCTTCCATTTGATCAACACTCACTTCCTAACCGTTTGCGGGGCCAACTTGGAATACTTTTATTATCGTAAGCAAGGAAATTGTCAATTTTGGGTCCATTTATTATTTTTTGTATTAAGTAGCCGTGTAATAAGCGAGATAATGTATATGGCTGGGTGGTCACCGTTTATAGATAAATCAAAATCACCTGTGATTTATCTATCAACGATGACCACCCAGCCATACATTATCCCTTACAGATTATAGACATAGGTTGTATTGTTTGTATCAAATTAGATACATTTTACACAGGAAAGGGAATCTGTCAAATAATTTGTGTATGTAATTTACCTTCATATGTTGCATCCGCAAATATCCCTCCCTGATGAGTGGTTTTATTATTCAGTTCGTTAACTTCACTGTCTGTGATGTTTGAAGTGCTTTCAAAGATGTTCTCCACAGTTGCATCAACACCATAGATTTCCTCCCTTGGTAACCATGAGGTGCGTCTTTCTCCTTGGAGAGGCCTATATAATAAAGGTGACAGGCATTATTGACCATTATAAAATGTTATGTTTTCCTTTTCTAGCCTATACCAATGCACCTTGCAAGTGAGCTCCATAGTTATGTGTGTACAGTAGTATGCAACACTTTATCTAAAGATCTAATGAATTGTGTTAATGATTACAGCTACACTGTAAACAAACGGACGGACGGACGTACAGACAGACAGACAGACAGACAGACAGACAGACAGACAGACAGACAGATCCGTCTATCTGCATGCACATACTGTAGTATTATAGTGTCAATGATGATAGCATATAAAGAATATGCAGCAAGAAATATTAATTCCAGAAATCAAATTACCTGAGTTCCAGCACAATGGATGTAAGGTAACCTGGTGTGTTGTTAAAAACTTTCTCAACCTTTAATATGGAAGAGAAATAAATTTAGCTAAGTAATCATCTCACCTTTACTTATTTTCAATTAATGTGTCATATTTATTTAACTTTATAAATAGCCACACTATTCAGATGATATGGTACAAAGTTGATATGTTCTCTACCTAACAATGTTTATATCCATTAATAACCACGTCTTATTCTCAATGTGAACCGGGGCGGCCCCCTGAGCGGTGCGCATTCCTATGGGTCTGGAACTTCCGCGGACCCCATGCAGGAGGACCCCCACACGAAGTTGCACCACTCACTTCACACGCATATGATTTTATTTAGATAAACGTGCCATACTCGTCTAAGGAACATATTTGAATGAATAAAATGTTATTTTAACCAATATATGGTAGATGCTATAGATGCACTGGCATCTTTAGTTCAACAACATTGCAATTACCCTTTAGACAGATGCTATGTCTGATGCTTACCTGATATACTGTATAATTATAAAAAAAATATATATAATAATATAAAAACCGTTATATATTACATAATAACAGTTCATTAAAAAGTTATATTATTATTTACATACTTTTCCCCCTCTACCCCAGTAATTGCATCTTTTGTCCCCAAAAGTGTCACACTAGACACTACCCACTTCGTTCCCGCCATTCTGCATCTGATAATTCATGTAGAGACAAGTAAGTGTGCATCGTTTCCGTATCCGCTCTAGGGATCTAGACCGGAACATCAGCCTGCAAACCAACTGCATCCCAACCCAGTCTACCATTAATAACCATTCAAGCCCATAGTACCAACAAGGCTTGTGAAGTTACTTTTGGAACATACTAACATATTAGTAATATTGTTACTCAAATTGTAAAGTAATTAGTTATATTAAAGTTACTGGAAAAAAGTTATAATATTACTTTAAGTAAGTTACTTCAGTTACTTTCCAACACTGTATATAATACAAATTGTACCTCAGTCGGGAGAGGGAGCTCGAGAGGACATACATAAAACGTACAGATTGTATTATTTATTCATGAATATTATTTTCTTTCATATATCATCTAAATCTAGCAGAAGCAAAAATGGTATTACAACCACATGGGCAGGTTTGACAACTTACCACATCAACAATTTCTTTAGCTTTGTTTATGAATATCACTGATGTTTTATCTCCATACTCCTTTTTATAGGGCTCTTTTGAGAGGGTAAAAACTGCAGGGAAAGTCTTGGCTGAAAGATGAAAATATGAGGTTTTAAATAAGGCATGCCACAAACGTTTTTGCACCACTTCAGGGATATCTTTCTTTAAAAGGTTATAAAAAATGGCATAATGTTATTGAACAACCATTGTGTTCCGTTAAGTTTCGTTTCACGAAATGCTTCGCCCTATGCGTTCCCCATATGGCGAAGCATTTTGTGAAACGAAACTTAACGGAACACAATGGTTACTGAAGTAACCTTCCAGTTCATTTAAGTTTTGTTTCGCTAAATGCTTCGCCCTATGGGAATGCATCGGGTGATGCATTTCGCTCACTTACTTAAGGAACCATGGTTTCTGAAGTAATCTTCCAGTTTGTCTTTATCAGTTTAGAGAGGCACTCAGGGAATAGTTCTACCATTAAAAATAAATCTCTATTGTGTAGTTAGTAGTAGTATGACTATGTACAAAAATGTTAGATATAGTATAGTTTAGTTAAGGTGGTCGCACTACAGTATGCTCTCATATATTTCTCCTTGTGTCTCGTCAACCTATCAAGGCTATCATTATGATATTATTCTAGAAATAAACAGTACCAGTGAGACTGGAGCTTAAGTTAGCGTTTAGAAATGAAACTAACCATTGCACTGATCAGATTAATGATTCTGAACAGAAATCGACATTTGAGAAGAAACTGAAGGAGGACAAAGACAAATACTGATGATGAGGCAGACTTCAATGCAAGTACACTGAAGTACACCTGGACTAATAGAGACACAGGTTACAGCTGACAGATGATGAGTTCTGCTTTTTCTCACCATCTTCATTTGACTATGTAACTGTGATCTTCTGAAACAGACACATTATAGTGGTATACACTCACCATGCTGACAGCTCTGCTGTTTATCGTCGTAGTATTGGCCAGTCAAACACAAGCATATGACAGTGCCATTTGCACGAGCTTCACAGGTGCTCCCACTGCCACATGGGTTTGAAGAACAAGGATCTTTGAAATCAAACACACAATTTATTATTTATATTTAATAAAAAGTGAAGGCCATGGAGCTGTCGTGGTGTCTGTAGTGTGTGAAGAACCTCAACCTCCGATTGTGGGATGGTGGCAAATATAAACCTTTGTGTAAATATATGATGTGGGATTTGTTCATTAAATACTATTTGCCTGCATGAGTGAACAGGTCAAAATCTCATACACATTCATATATTTTACGAAATGTTAAACAATGATTGTTACCTGTTGGTGTAGTAGTTGGAGTAGTTGTTGGTGAAGTTGCAGTGGTGCCCGGAATGGTCGCAGTGGTGCCCGGAGTGGTCGCAGTGGTGCCCGGAGTGGTAGCAGTGGTGCCCGGAGTGGTAGCAGTGGTGCCCGGAGTGGTAGCAGTGGTGCCCGGAGTGGTAGCAGTGGTGCCCGGAGTGGTAGCAGTGGTGCCCGGAGTGGTAGCAGTGGTGCCCGGAGTGGTAGCAGTGGTGCCCGGAGTGGTCACAGTGGTGCCCGGAGTGGTCGCAGTGGTGCCCGGAGTGGTAGCAGTGGTGCCGGGAGTGGTCGCAGTGGTGCCGGGAGTGGTCGCAGTGGTGCCCGGAGTGGTAGCAGTGGTGCTGGGAGTGGTCGCAGTGGTGCCGGGAGTGGTCGCAGTGGTGCCCGGAGTGGTAGCAGTGGTGCCCGGAGTGGTCCCAGTGGTGCCCGGAGTGGTCGCAGTGGTGCCCGGAGTGGTCGCAGTGGTGCCCGGAGTGGTCCCAGTGGTGCCCGGAGTGGTCACAGTGGTGCCCGGAGTGGTAGCAGTGGTGCCCGGAGTGGTCGCAGTGGTGCCCGGAGTGGTAGCAGTGGTGCCCGGAGTGGTCACAGTGGTGCCCGGAGTGGTCGCAGTGGTGCCCGGAGTGGTAGCAGTGGTGCCCGGAGTGGTCGCAGTGGTGCCGGGAGTGGTCGCAGTGGTGCCCGGAGTGGTAGCAGTGGTGCCCGGAGTGGTAGCAGTGGTGCCCGGAGTGGTAGCAGTGGTGCCCGGAGTGGTAGCAGTGGTGCTGGGAGTGGTCGCAGTGGTGCCCGGAGTGGTCGCAGTGGTGCCCGGAGTGGTCGCAGTGGTGCCCGGAGTGGTCCCAGTGGTGCCCGGAGTGGTCCCAGTGGTGCCCGGAGTGGTCACAGTGGTGCCCGGAGTGGTCGCAGTGGTGCCCGGAGTGGTCCCAGTGGTGCCCGGAGTGGTCACAGTGGTGCCCGGAGTGGTCGCAGTGGTGCCGGGAGTGGTCGCAGTGCTGCCCGGAGTGGTAGCAGTGGTGCCCGGAGTGGTCACAGTGGTGCCCGGAGTGGTAGCAGTGGTGCCGGGAGTGGTCGCAGTGGTGCCCGGAGTGGTCGCAGTGGTGCCCGGAGTGGTAGCAGTGGTGCCCGGAGTGGTCACAGTGGTGCCCGGAGTGGTAGCAGTGGTGCCGGGAGTGGTCGCAGTGGTGCCCGGAGTGGTCGCAGTGGTGCCCGGAGTGGTAGCAGTGGTGCCCGGAGTGGTCCCAGTGGTGCCCGGAGTGGTCACAGTGGTGCCCGGAGTGGTAGCAGTGGTGCCGGGAGTGGTCGCAGTGGTGCCCGGAGTGGTCGCAGTGGTGCCCGGAGTGGTAGCAGTGGTGCCCGGAGTGGTCCCAGTGGTGCCCGGAGTGGTCACAGTGGTGCCCGGAGTGGTAGCAGTGGTGCCCGGAGTGGTCCCAGTGGTGCCCGGAGTGGTAGCAGTGGTGCCCGGAGTGGTCCCAGTGGTGCCCGGAGTGGTCCCAGTGGTGCCCGGAGTGGTCGCAGTGGTGCCCGGAGTGGTAGCAGTGGTGCCCGGAGTGGAAGCAGTGGTGCCCGGAGTGGTCACAGTGGTGCCCGGAGTGGTAGCAGTGGTGCCCGGAGTGGTCCCAGTGGTGCCCGGAGTGGTCACAGTGGTGCCCGGAGTGGTAGCAGTGGTGCCCGGAGTGGTCCCAGTGGTGCCCGGAGTGGTAGCAGTGGTACCCGGAGTGGTCCCAGTGGTGCCCGGAGTGGTCCCAGTGGTGCCCGGAGTGGTCCCAGTGTTGCCCGGAGTGGTAGCAGTGGTGCCCGGAGTGGTCCCAGTGGTGCCCGGAGTGGTAGCAGTGGTACCCGGAGTGGTCCCAGTGGTGCCCGGAGTGGTAGCAGTGGTGCCCGGAGTGGTCCCAGTGGTGCCCGGAGTGGTAGCAGTGGTACCCGGAGTGGTCCCAGTGGTGCCCGGAGTGGTAGCAGTGGTGCCCGGAGTGGTCCCAGTGGTGCCCGGAGTGGTCACAGTGGTGCCCGGAGTGGTAGCAGTGGTGCCCGGAGTGGTCCCAGTGGTGCCCGGAGTGGTAGCAGTGGTACCCGGAGTGGTCCCAGTGGTGCCCGGAGTGGTCCCAGTGGTGCCCGGAGTGGTCGCAGTGGTGCCCGGAGTGGTAGCAGTGGTGCCCGGAGTGGAAGCAGTGGTGCCGGGAGTGGTAGCAGTGGTGCCCGGAGTGGTCCCAGTGGTGCCCGGAGTGGTAGCAGTGGTACCCGGAGTGGTCCCAGTGGTGCCCGGAGTGGTAGCAGTGGTGCCCGGAGTGGTCCCAGTGGTGCCCGGAGTGGTAGCAGTGGTACCCGGAGTGGTCCCAGTGGTGCCCGGAGTGGTAGCAGTGGTGCCCGGAGTGGTCCCAGTGGTGCCCGGAGTGGTCACAGTGGTGCCCGGAGTGGTAGCAGTGGTGCCCGGAGTGGTCCCAGTGGTGCCCGGAGTGGTAGCAGTGGTACCCGGAGTGGTCCCAGTGGTGCCCGGAGTGGTCCCAGTGGTGCCCGGAGTGGTCGCAGTGGTGCCCGGAGTGGTAGCAGTGGTGCCCGGAGTGGAAGCAGTGGTGCCGGGAGTGGTAGCAGTGGTGCCCGGAGTGGTCCCAGTGGTGCCCGGAGTGGTAGCAGTGGTACCCGGAGTGGTCCCAGTGGTGCCCGGAGTGGTAGCAGTGGTGCCCGGAGTGGTCCCAGTGGTGCCCGGAGTGGTAGCAGTGGTGCCCGGAGTGGTCCCAGTGGTGCCCGGAGTGGTAGCAGTGGTACCCGGAGTGGTCCCAGTGGTGCCCGGAGTGGTAGCAGTGGTGCCCGGAGTGGTCCCAGTGGTGCCCGGAGTGGTAGCAGTGGTACCCGGAGTGGTCCCAGTGGTGCCCGGAGTGGTAGCAGTGGTGCCCGGAGTGGTCCCAGTGGTGCCCGGAGTGGTCACAGTGGTGCCCGGAGTGGTAGCAGTGGTGCCCGGAGTGGTCCCAGTGGTGCCCGGAGTGGTAGCAGTGGTACCCGGAGTGGTCCCAGTGGTGCCCGGAGTGGTCCCAGTGGTGCCCGGAGTGGTCGCAGTGGTGCCCGGAGTGGTAGCAGTGGTGCCCGGAGTGGAAGCAGTGGTGCCGGGAGTGGTAGCAGTGGTGCCCGGAGTGGTCCCAGTGGTGCCCGGAGTGGTAGCAGTGGTACCCGGAGTGGTCCCAGTGGTGCCCGGAGTGGTAGCAGTGGTGCCCGGAGTGGTCCCAGTGGTGCCCGGAGTGGTAGCAGTGGTACCCGGAGTGGTCCCAGTGGTGCCCGGAGTGGTAGCAGTGGTGCCCGGAGTGGTCCCAGTGGTGCCCGGAGTGGTCACAGTGGTGCCCGGAGTGGTAGCAGTGGTGCCCGGAGTGGTCCCAGTGGTGCCCGGAGTGGTAGCAGTGGTACCCGGAGTGGTCCCAGTGGTGCCCGGAGTGGTCCCAGTGGTGCCCGGAGTGGTCGCAGTGGTGCCCGGAGTGGTAGCAGTGGTGCCCGGAGTGGAAGCAGTGGTGCCGGGAGTGGTAGCAGTGGTGCCCGGAGTGGTCCCAGTGGTGCCCGGAGTGGTAGCAGTGGTACCCGGAGTGGTCCCAGTGGTGCCCGGAGTGGTAGCAGTGGTGCCCGGAGTGGTCCCAGTGGTGCCCGGAGTGGTAGCAGTGGTGCCCGGAGTGGTCCCAGTGGTGCCCGGAGTGGTAGCAGTGGTGCCCGGAGTGGTCCCAGTGGTGCCCGGAGTGGTCACAGTGGTGCCCGGAGTGGTAGCAGTGGTGCCCGGAGTGGTCCCAGTGGTGCCCGGAGTGGTAGCAGTGGTACCCGGAGTGGTCCCAGTGGTGCCCGGAGTGGTCCCAGTGGTGCCCGGAGTGGTCGCAGTGGTGCCCGGAGTGGTAGCAGTGGTGCCCGGAGTGGAAGCAGTGGTGCCGGGAGTGGTCGCAGTGGTGCCGGGAGTGGTCGCAGTGGTGCCGGGAGTGGTCGCAGTGGTGCCCGGAGTGGTAGCAGTGGTGCCCGGAGTGGTCCCAGTGGTGCCCGGAGTGGTCACAGTGGTGCCCGGAGTGGTAGCAGTGGTGCCCGGAGTGGTCCCAGTGGTGCCCGGAGTGGTAGCAGTGGTGCCCGGAGTGGTAGCAGTGGTGCCCGGAGTGGTAGCAGTGGTGCCCAGAGTGGTCACAGTGGTGCTCGGAGTGGTAGAAGTGGTGGTCGCAGTGGTCGCAGTGGTGTCGGTCGTAGTAGTTGCCGTGTTGGTGGTTGGTGAAGCAATTGACATGGTTGTAGTGGTACCTGTTGGAATACAATGAGTATTTCAGTTTGGAAGATCTCAGTTATTCAAGGAAGTTGAAGATGCTTAATTGCACAGAAGATGCATAGAAAACTATGCTATATCAGAATATCTATGTATCTATATCTTCTGCTATATCTTCTGGCTAACATAATCTGAAAAACATGGTTTCCAAATGAAATAGTTCTAATAACAATTAAAATTTCTGTCAATATTAAACTATTTCTTCAATAACTCTATAACAAGATGAGAAAAACGGACAAATAAAGATTGTAGCCCCCAGCCAAGATCTGGCCCGCAACAGCCCTGCCAATCAGACTCAGCCCTATTGGCACGATTGTTGTGCATTGGTCTGGCGAGTGGGAGCCCCGGGTTCAATCCTCGCTTCCGCATAATGCTACACTTGCAGATAAACAAACACACAATATCGTTTTTCTGTGCTATACTTACCAAATCCAAAAATGGCCACAACAAACCAACAGCACATAAAGACTTTATGTGCCATAATCATATGTCACATAAGAGTTTCTATTTGAATCTTATAAAAGAGAGATTCCAGTCATGCATTCATGTATTCCTTGTAGTCCAGAATGATTACCTGCTATCATCTACCGACACATTAAACATTGGGCATTGGACAATGGCCACACCTCAAGGGGGCGGAAACCGTTCGCAGATTTATGGACAGTATGACGCAATCATCTAATTTATTGCTTATGAAACTCAGACCATTACTGTATGATCTCAGATACCCTTTGGTCCCATTGCAGAGGGTGCAGCCAATAGCACTGCACATCTACTTGAACTTAAAGTGAAGTAAACCAAGCGGTGCATTTTGTGTGCATCCAGCATTTACCTGGCATCCCTATTTTGGTCTTGTCAATACATTTTTATGACATTGAAGCAAGAACTTCCTTTAAATCCAGGTTTATTAATTTATATTCACAATATTTGAACTCAACAAATTGCACCAAGCATTGCACACAATCCCGGCTCGGTGTACACATTGCTACATTGGTGTCAGAAGGGGGCATTGGAGCAGGAGGTCCTCGCGTGAGGGACATGAAGGAAGTTCATAGATATGGGCGTGAAATGTGAGGACACAATCCTATGAACCAAGCGGGTAGTGTAGCGACCCAGGACAAGACCTTAACCCTAACCCTGACCCAGGACAAGACCCTAACCCTAACCCTAACCCACAACAGCTCTGCCAATGGAGCTCGACTCTATTGGCACTGCGGGTTGAGAGTGGGGGTTGTAGTAAGCTGAAGAGCAGGGTTTGATCCCAGCTCTGTGCACAAATCGCTACAATACAGATGTTTGATATTCCATACCAATTGGCTGTAATATACAGTAACTACAAATCATAATTGCATTGTCTGTTTGACGGCACATTTTTGAGCGGTGCTAACTGCTCCAACAAGTGACTTTGTTTGTGTCATGTCAAAAAAGTCTGCCAAAGTCTAAATGGAATTTAATGTTTGCTTAGGGTAAATTATGGTAAGACGTCATCTCGCTGATAGAATAGATAAAAATTCTATAATCCCATGATTTTGTAAGTCCATAATTTATTCTGACCCCTCCCCGAAAAGGCCTATCTGTCATGACCCCAAGTGACTGACCTCATGCTCCCTTCTTTTCACCTGACAGAGGGGAGTTTCCCCGGTTCGACGTAGCGCGTGGAAGGAACATGTTATTCCAACCAGTTCCTTTTCCCCTCCATCAGGCACCCCGGCTCAAGCTGGACAAGTTTTTGTGACGGGGACACGGGGAGAACATGCAAACTCCACATAGAAAGGCCCTTTCGCCAATGCCACCTAGGGTATGGGTGCTGGTGACGCAGAGGAGAGGAGAGAACATGCCCCCAGCGTCCCCAACGGGAATCGAACCCAAGACCTTTTGGCTGTGAGCTAGGCGACTGCGCTACCGACCACGCCATTCACCGTGTCCTCATAAATACATCTTGTAATACATTTATTTCATTTTTCACGTACATGAGAACATCAACATGCCCCCAAAAATCTGGGTGCCCCTCACTTCACACAAGTGTGATTTTTATAGGGGCCTCTACATAACGTAGAGGCTAAAGTTATTTCACGAGACAAATGTGTCACCAAATTAGTTGCACCTGATCTCGGGAGTAAAGTATAATTTGTGTATGCCCTCAAGATGATCAGCAAAAGTGCTCCTCCAACTCTCGATGTATCTAGATGTAGCTATTGTTGTACAGTATCTGCCCCGCAAATATATTAATTAGTGCTACTGCTACTTTCTTTGCCATTATGCTGAAATAGCATTGAGTTAAAAAGCAAAAGCAAACCATTTTTGCAATAAATATTTTGAGGAGTTTCTCTTATTTCTCCTTGTATTTCGAAATCAAAACAGGATGTGTCATTCTATTCCATGCACTGTAAACCAAACCATATAAACGTTTATGGCTTACATGGTGTGACAGGCTCAATTGTAGGACAGAAGGTTATATAAAAATGTATTTCATTGTATGCGTTGACACTTGCCACACTTTGTTGTAATGATGTTGTACTGTAGTAACCACAGTAACCACAAGGAAACACACAATAAATGCCAGATAATAGTGTGTCATGATGATAGAGGTGTTATCTGTACCTGGATGTGGCACAGAGTGATGGATCCTACAAACTCATTTATAATATGCATCTGGACAATGTAACTGGTAAGAGTCCCCAAAAAAAACTAGAACTGGAGGCTGATGTTACCAAGTATCACATTTATTCAGTAATTGCAATTAAAACCACAAGAGCAATATCAAAATGCAAATCCAATTAAGTTTACAATTCTGAGGGGAATGGGGATAACTACTGACAAGGTTGCTTGAGAGTTGAAATCCTAAAATGGAGCCAAGCTAAACTGAATGGGCCAAGGCTTCACGGTCTACTAAGGGGTCCTCTAACTCCACGGTTCCCAAAGTGGGGTCCACGGCACGGACCCCTCGAATAGCAAGGGGGTCCGCAAAATAATTCCAAACGATGGAAAATGGAAATTATTTAATAATACGCATACTACTTTAGCCTTAGTTTTGTGCATAACCCGATACAATCAATGGGTCTGGACAAAACACAACCAGACCCAGTGTCTACTGTAAAATGATAAAACATCTGACATACCCTGTCAAATATCCTCAAGGCACCCATCGATAACGGCCCAATGTGAATTGAATATGAAGGGCCCCAATGGAAACAAGCCAGAGGCTTTCTTCGGTTTTAAATCCTCTTAGCAGACCTTCTATTGAACTGTACATTTATGTTCTTTTTTCTTTACATCGCATGCTGATGTAAAGGGCCTAAAGGCCATAGTATGCTTCATTGACTTGTAAGCTAGTTGTTACATTCACTCACAAGGCAAGACATCCGAGAGTTCTATTTGATTCAGACCTACATTTTATTTTCTAATATCACGAACCCGAATTAGTAATATTGCAAAAAAAAAAAAATCTGATCATTTATTTCATTCAGCGATGAAAAACCCTTATCCATGCCTTTGTCACAAATCACTTGGACTACTGTAATTGTCTTTTTTCTGGACACCTCATTCCAAACACAGCAGCTAGAGTTCTTATAAGAACCGATATGACCACATACATTTGCATTGTTTGTAAATCACCTGTCTCCCCACCTGTAATCTTAATCAGCAGACACACTTTTACTTGAGGATCAGGAGAGAGCTGCAGCCTAATCCGGCCTCTATCTTATTTAAAAATGAAAAAGGACTTGCACTTTTCAGAGAAGTTTCAGTTCTTGCAAACTGAAACTCAGAGAATCGTGTTGTTACTCATTGCCTCCCGATAAATACAATCTCTAGATACCTTTGATCCAGCAGAGAGTGCATCCAAATTAAAGCTGTGAAACTCTTGCATAACCTTAACGTCACAGGCACACTTTGGTAGAGGTTTGGGTTGTGTACTAAACTTAAGAAGGGCAAGATATAAAAAATAGTTTCTCCATGTTTAGCCCATCACAAAACATTGTGCAGTATTTTAATTAAACAGGTTGCACTTTTAACATAATTAATACAGTAGCTGAAATGACGCAAGCAGTAAAAACTTTAAGTGAACTATTCCATACATTGGAGTGGGCATTGGCAGTTTATTTATTCTCTGTATTTCAATTTATTTTCTCTGTATTTTAATAAATTGCATACATAAGATTAAAGGTAGGTGATGATATGTTTTGGTTAAAATAAAAGTTTAAAGGTTAGAGCTTCTGAATTCTGATAGTAATCATTGCTATAGACTGTGTTTGTTCAGAAACAGGGGTGTCCCCGCATCTCTCCAGCTCTTTAATAAACCACTCTTCTAAAATGAACACAGAAATGTGCTGTCCATATTCAACTACAAAGCGGCACTGCATGGAGGAGGCTGGAGGGCCAACTCAGAGTTCTACACGTCATGGATTCAAGGTTCAAGGTCTGGCTCCTCTGACACTGTATAGCAGCATTAAACAATAAAATGGTGAAAACATGCAGTAATCCTGGTCTCTAAACCGCCTCCCCCTGGCCAGCCGGGGCACCTGATGGAGGGGAAAGGAACTGGTCGGAATAACGTGTTCCTTCCACACGCTACATCCGGCGGGGAAACTCCCCCCCTGTCAGGTGAAGAAGCAGCTTGGACTCCTCATGCATAGAAGGAAGCATGAGGTCAGTCCGCTGCCCCCCCAGGTACCAGACAACTCGCCCCTTTACCAACTCGCCCCGGGCGTACAGCCGGCAGAACTGCGCGGCCTGGTATTCCTAAAGTAACCTAAGTAAATTATGCTTAATCGGTTAAACCTAACCTTAACCTCAGTAAAACTATGCCTAAACCTAACCCTATTCCTAAACTTAACCCCAGTGAAACTATGCCAAACCCTAAACGTATTTCTAACCTTATTCTCAGTAAAACAAAATAAAGAATACACTAACCGCCGCACTGAGCGGTCGGTGTGAGCTCGGCGGAAAAAAGCTGAGGCGAGATGGAATTGGGGCGACCGTATCTGCTGATATAATTGGAAATATAATTTCCAACATACTAGACAATGCACCATTGTCTAGTATGTGTCTTTCTTGACAAAGCAAAGCAAAGCAAAGTTACCATATTTACCCAGGGTAACTGGACTAAGCTCAAGAACTTGTTTACAGCCAGGCCCTGCTCATAGAACATTTCATGGTAGGGGTTCAATGCCTTGCTCAAGGGCACTTCAACGGTGGTAATTTTAACGTGCCGGTCCGGGGATACGAACTAGCAACCTTCCGATATCAAGACCGCTCCGCAAACCGTTCGGCCACCGCTGCCCCACCGCTGACCTACTAGCAGTGTGCACAAAAGCTTTGACATTGCATATCCATCTATTTGTGAAATCTCCAGACTCACACAAACACACAGACAGACGGATGAAAAAGTCATCTTTGCCCCGGTGCATTCACTGGGCGCACGAATGCAAAAAGTGTCGTTCTTGATTGTTACGCGCACGCGAAGCGTACGTGCATGGTGCAGTGCATGGGACCTTTACCTTTTGATTTGGTGTAGCGCCAGGGCCCTCGGAAGGGTTGATTCGGCACTGTGGAGATAAAGAATACAAATATAATAATAATAATAATAATAATAATAATAATAATAATACCATAGCTAGAAAGAGAATTAGCTGTGTGCCCCCGTATTTGAGTGGGGTCAAAAAAATGCAGGATCCAGGCCATGAAGTGTTACGGTGATCTCCAACCGTGATCTTACTTGATTCTGTGCATGAATTTAGTATGCTATTTGTTGTTGGAATGGGCAGCGGCTGTTGTTACAAAAGCATTTGCCCTTATACTGGCTTTCTGTATTATTATTTTTTATTACATCCAGTATTATTATTATCTTAATGTTATTTTTTGTAAGCATATTCTGCAGAGCATGCTACACCAACATCTTGCTACATTAACCGATATGGGACTGAATCCCATATACATTAGTTTTATTATTGAATGGTGCAGCCACTCCATAGCATAGCTATGTGTGTCCGTCCCTCCCTATGTATGCGTGTCCCTGTGGTGTCCCTGTGTCTGAGCATGGACAGCTGAAACACATGGCACTGTTGCGCAGCGACACACACACACGCACGCACGCACACACGCACACACGCACGCACGCACAGTACAGTACAGTACATTTAGTTTTTCTTTTCATATTTCTGAGGGGGCAGTATTGCAGTTGCTGTACCACACTGTCACCTGTTGTGACGAAAAGAGAGCTGAGCCAGAAGGCAAAGCTGTCTGTATACAAAGCAACTACTACTCTTATGGTCATGAAGTGTGGGTCATGAATGAATAAGGTCACGAATACAAGTGGCCAAAATGATATGAGTTTCTCCGCCGGGTGGCTGGCATCTCCCTTAGAGATAGGGTGAGAAGTTCAGTCACGCGAGAGAGACTCGGAGTAGAGTCGCTGCTTATTCGCCTGGAAAGGAGCCAGCATAGGTGGTTCAGGCATCTGGTTAGGATGCTTGTCGAGAGTCTCCCTGGTCCTCGATGCACAGATTTACTTCAATAATGTGGGTTGCAACACTCCGCTGACCAAAAATGATACGTACATTTGTGCATCACTTTTTGCCTTCACCCCGGGACACAGGAGTAAATAAATATGATGTGTTGACAGGCACTATGGCTATTTTGTCAAAATCTGGTGGAGGGCTCTCACCGCAAGTGTATTTTCAATGTTAAGAACTCTTATTAGATTGAAAAAATCTGCTATGTAACATGTCCCGTGATTGTCATTTAATCCACCCAAAACATAGCCTACTTTTTGTAAGCTATAGGACCATAACGTTTAGAGAAAGGAGCCGCAAATTAAGCTTGTTTTTAGTCCAAAAAGAAGAATCCGAGATATTAGCGTTCTAAAATGCTGCGTCCCCTATAGGGTCTGGGCACACCTAAGATTCCATGGAAGTTCAAGAGTGCCCAGTCTTAACAGACGACGTCACATTCAGCCTGGGCACACAAAGGAAGCTGTCTTTTGCGTCATTTCCGGGTTTTTAGACAGCTGGTGGATGGAAATGAAGATCCACCCACGTGGCAGAATGCCGCTAGGGCAAGCTTTTCCGGGAATCTGGCAGACGCAGCAACCTGCCATGTGGGTGGGGCTTCTTTTCCATCCACCAGCTGTTTAAAAACCCGGAAATGACGCAAAAGACAGCTTCTTCTGTCCGCGCATGGAATCTTAGGTGTGCACAGACCCACTGATAAGCAACAACATGCGCGCAAATACCGGCAGCAGAAGAACCCTGCCTCTCATAAGATGCAATGGAAAAGTTCTGACTGCACTCACGTGTAAAAAATGCCCCATCAAATTTTCAGATGCTGTTTTTCTCCCAGTGTGGAGGAAGAATGAATAGGCTTTTTATGTATTCTCTCACTCTCGAAATATATAATCCATTGGTTTCTGTTGTGTGTTGAACAATAATAGCAATTCAAAGCAGTTGTCCTCAAAACCACACCTCCAGTCGCTGTCATAAGAACGGGAGGTGCACTCATGAAGAACCTGTTTGTCCATGGCTGCATGCACACCTGCCCATCAAGTATAATTTATACTTCGTCCCACAATGGTGTCCTGCACGCAGACCTCTACGCTCACAAGTCGCAGCATGCAATGTGAGCTTGCATATCAGCTGTTCTCTGTGCGCAATACTGTTGCGCTTTGAAGTATAAATGTCTCCTAGGGTGCATCTCACTAGCCAACACACAAGAGGAGGTTGAATTAAATGAAACCAGTGCCCCCTAAAACAACAGGTTTGGAGATCTGTTGGGAATTGATTACATGAAACAGTCACCCGTGCGCCCAGTCCCAATGTTTGTAAACAAATAATTGGTCAATACAGCATAAGACGCAGCTTTTCCATTTCCGGTACTTCTCGTTTGTTTTCACCGCACAGAAATGGGAGTTATAACCGCATATAGGACACAGTTGATCACCGTTATCAATTGATATTAAAAAAAGGCGTCAATTGCGATCTCGGCGCCGAGCGCCATTAGTAAACAGGCGTCAAAAGGCGATGTTGGTGATAAACGTGGTAAGTACAGTATATCTATGTAGGCTATACATGATGTGAACATGCACAACATCATTGTTTATGCCCCAAAATGAGTGAATATACAGGTTTTGTAGCTATTTGTGGCAATTGTAAAAACATTAGACCTAAATTGTTGAATTTTCAAGCATGCATCATGTTTACTTTCTTTTACTCAAAGGAGCATTCAGTGATTTGGGTGATTTGGAAAAAAACCCAGTCCGCCCCGGTAACAAGATGTGCACATGCACGCACTACAGTGAAAGGGGGGGGGGGGGGGGGGGACGCAACAGGCCAACAGCACACACACCAAGGCCCCCGCTCGATCATGATTGGCGGAAGGCCCCTCTCTATCCTGATTGGATGACGGCTGCATGGGCCAATATAGCCAAAAACGAGGTTTTTTTGACCCCAGGGTCTAACTGGGGACAGGGAGGAACTCCTTATATGGTCAGCACACTAGTAGGTAGTCAAATTTGTGTCATATAAAAAATTATAGTGCCTTCCTTGCCATCCCTTTCCCTCTGCTCCAAGAATCTCCATAATATCCCAATCCCATTCCCGTCCTGCTTCACAAACTTTAATTGTCATTTGTGCTCTTTCCTCTGTATAACTATTACACTTCAATAAAATGTGAGCTACATTTTTAATGTCACCAACGTTCTCACACTTGTTGTTCTGTCCTATAATAAATAATGTGCTATTTAACCCTGTAACAGTATGTCCCACCCTAAGACTTAATGATTCTTTGATAGGCCTACCCCTGTGTGACTGTTTTTAGTATTTTGTAATATACACATCCTTACCAGTCTTCTCTGCCATATTTCCATCCTTTTCTCCTTGTTCCATTGCTTTCCCTTCACCCTTCCTAGTAGGCCTAATAGCCTACTTGTATTTCTATAGGCTATCCTGCTGTATTCCTAATAGTTACTGCATTCCCTATAACAATGCCTTATTTGCTGGGCTGGCACCTGGCAAAACTGTATACATCTATGCCACCTCTAGTCCTATGGAGCTTCTTCTCTCTGGTGTTTGTTTGACTCAAGAGCTTGTCTGTTTAGGAGAAGCACCTGTGGTGAACTCTGGGAAGTGTGGTGAACTCTGGGAAGTGTGGTGAACTCTGCATGGAACTCTGGGAAGTGTAGTTATTGTCTCCACCATGGGAGATAGTATGTTTTGCACTCTGTCAGTCTGTCTGTGGACAGCTAATCTCTCGCACCGTTGGCTTGTTCGCAGCCACACTCTGCACACTCCCTTGATGCCACATAGCTGAACCAGTCTACCCCAAATATTTCACATGGACCTGTTATAGCGCCACCAGGATGCCGACTTTTGCAAAACAATGTTTTTGACAGTACTCCTACAGATTGTGTCCTGAAAAGTCATCATGCAAATTGGTACAGTCTCTCTATAGTCATATGAAACGGCCCCGGTCTTTCCGAGTTTTTATACTTTATACTGATTGGCTTTCAAAGTTCCCAGGAATCCTCTGTTTTGAACAAAATGCCACAAATCATGAACACTTTGTGTGATTTCCATGACATTTTGCACGCACGTACATTCCCACTAGGCAGAGGAAGAAATATGCCACTTACTTTTTTTCAAATCATTCTCATGGTGTCACTATAACTGGCCGATTCGTGTTTTTACCTAACTGCACCGATCTGTGTAAAACTTTGTATGCACACTCCTGTCTAGAGGCCAAGGAAAAACCTTTGCCTTGCATTTTTAACATCTGCTCTGATTTTTAGTAAGAGACAGACAAAAAAAAGAAATAAAAGAAGAAGAATAAAAGGAAAACAGGGCATGATTTCATTCTGAATGATTCATTACATTACAATAAATTACACTGCTAGATTGTGTAAAAAGGGGACATATATACTGACAGGTTCAGTGTGACATTTGAGCAAGGTGATCTAGGAATGGCTGTCATATAACATAGAACTTGTTTGAATTGTCCATCATATCATAGCGAATTCTCTCCTTATGTAGTATACCGATATTACTCCTTCAGATAATTATATCCAAAAAACGAAACACATGATCTCTATAGGCATGTGATCAAGACCGGAATTCATCTTTATTACTAAGCATTATGGATATAGGCCTACTGTTACGTGTTTTATCTTTAAAATTCCCTGTAGAACCACCAGGAGATACATTATTGCAACCAAACAAAACACATATATTACTCCCCGAGAGGCACTTTTTCTAGTTTGAGGTGTAATGTTGACCTAGCCTAAAATGTAGACTCTCGTCGATGTATCTATCGAGAATTTAGGCTCGGCCCTAACTGTTCCGGCCCGACTAATCAGCATACATTTTAGGCCGGGCCCGGCCAGGTTTGGGCCGAATTTGAGAACTCTACGTAATTACTACTACCCGAGAACTCTACTAGAGAGAGAGAGAGAGAGAGAGAGAGAGAGAGAGAGAGAGAGAGAGAGACAGAGAGAGAGAGAGAGAGAGAGAGAGAGAGAGAGAGAGAGAGAGAGAGAGAGAGATTTATTTTCATTACAGCTTTGGGAAATAAAACCTGTCTCATTTAAAGAAAACATTATAAACTAATGTAGTGAATTTGTATTTACAAAAACATTTGACTTTTCAATTATTTGTAAATTCATAGACAAGCAGCAGCGAGTGTTTGGGATCCAGACCTGTATTTTTAACTTTAAGGACTTTAAGATACAATCAAATTTTACAATCATAAATGTGAATATTCAAAATGAAAAAAAAAGTAGAACAGATAGAATAAAACAAATACCTTAAATGATGTTATGCATCATATCAAACTCACAAGGATGAGGCACAGGGGGAAATGTAAATGATTTGTGAAAACAATATACTTTCTGAAAGCATTTGGCACTGCATGTATGGGTTAATAATGTGCATGGTTAATGTATAATATATCCATATTTAAATATATTTAAGGCATGTACAGTACATGCCAAGATTCAATCTAATGATACACACTGTCTGTACAACACAACCAACGACAAGAACCAGGTAGCGCACAGTTTTCGCGCAGATTCAAGGTGGCAGCTAATGGTTCTAAACGGTTTTAGATTTTATTCTAAATGTGTCATTCTCAGGTCCGAATTTGTGGAAACCCATTAATTAAGTCTCCTTCCATCATCATGTGTGTAGTAAGGGTTGGTCTGACCACGGCTCTGTGCGTATGGATTTGACTGAGCCTGGTTCTGATCATATGGGTTGGTTTGTGCACGATTTGGAGCATACGGGTTGGTTTGGCCACCATTCTGAGCATATGGGTTGGTTTGTGGACGACTTGGAGCATACGGGTTGGTTTGGCTGCCATTCCCATGATATGGGCTCCTCCTTTCGTCCTCATAGGTCCGCTATAATGCAAAAACAGCATTAACTTAATCACCTGTTAATTAAATGTGTAGCCAAGAAACTGTAGGCACTTAGGTTATACTGTATTGTTAAGGAACTTTTTTTGTTAAGGATTTTTGCTGCTTATTTATTGTCCTTCGCCACACTGCCTATTGCTCCAACTAAACAATTCTTCCAACGTTAGCACTGAACTGATGAATTGAATAAAACACTGACAGAGAACCCCCACCAAAACACCAGCCACGCTGGCACACGGCCCCAAACCAGGCACTCCTCCTCCCGTTTTTCGCACTTTTAAAGTTTTTTCTCGCTTTTATTATACTGTATTATGTGGAGTCTGAAAAAGTATACAAGATTTTTTTAAACAGCATTGTGGACAGGGCCTCAGACTGACACACACACACACACACACACACACACACACACACACACACACACTCACCCAAGAGCACAGGCCCTCTCTCACACAGAAACCAACACACACTCACCGTGGGGACAAGGTTTTGCCTGCTGTTGCTTGGGGTCATCTCCAGGTTGGTGCCTCGATCCCAGCCATTGTTTGCAGAGGCCCGTGGGATCCTGGGCACTGCACCTGCTGGTGCCTTGATGTCATTGACAAAGGGTTCTTTGGCAACCTTCTTCAACTCTGAGGTGCTCTCATAGCCAGGGTCGGCGCTCTTCTTGGATGTCTTCTTTGAGGGTCTATAAGAGTATTAAGAGATTTATATCACACCCAGTTCTCCAGACGAGCCTCACATTGAGCTGATAGAGCACTGATAGAAAGTGGAACTAAATTCCATAGTCTCTATGTTGCAACAAATGCGTGTGGAAAAAGTCTAAACTTTAAAATGTAGCTTTAATAAAATAATTTGAATATGAAAAATAATAATGTCTTTAATGTCACTTAAAGGGGAACGTCACCCATCATTAATGTGAATCCTATCGTATCGGACTATGTTCTTTGTCAAGAAGTCAAATTAGAAATTTGCCACCAGCCAGTAAAACTAATTATTTTAATGTTATGTTTTTTGTCATTGTATTATCAAGTATTTTGCCTTTTTTTTTCTTTTCTTGTACTGTTTTTGTATGACAGTTTGAAAGTGTGTATGTATACTACTGAAATGCCTTGACATGCCTTGACATTAAAAATAAATAAAAATAAACAAATTCTTTAAAAAAACAATACATTAATTAAAGATCTGCAAAGTTCCTGTTTAACCTTGATGTTGGAAGGATTTATGACAGCTTCAGAGTGAGTTTTATTTTGAATTAAAATAAATCCAAGATGCCAAATACGAGCAAGATACTCAGAGAAACAAAAAAAATGCACAGGCAGTAGGGCATTAACGAGTTGAGATTTTTCCCAGTCGACTTGTCAGACAGTAAAGTCGAAGTTGAGTTGATGCATCGTTTTATGACAGGGGACGGGAGGGGGGGATGGATCCCCGGGAAGACCCCCCGCAGCCCGAGAGGACTTTAACAGGGGGGGCACACTCAAGTACGGAGCATGTCGAACGGAGCCACTAAACACACAGCGCACACAGTGGCCTCTCCAATATGGCACAGAAAACCCATTAGAAAAGACATAGCTATAGGCTGCACACACTGTAGGCCTATCTATGGCAAGGCGCTGCCGCTGATTATCAAAACATATACATTTAATAGTAAACACTAAACAGTGCAGGCACACACGTGCACACTGGAACATAGACCAGAAACCAGAACGAGGCATAATTGGCACAGCACACTGAGCAGCGCAGCAGCACAGCGGCTCCTCCAGCCATATGAACACAATACAAAATACCTTGTGTACCTTCAGAACACATAGACGACTGAGTTACTGTTTGAATGAGACTGAGAGTGATACTCACTTGCGTGCCACTATAGGCAGAATGATGACCATTATGAGCAGCAGTCCCCCAAGGACAGAGCCAACAATCACCAGCAACAGTTTCCAATCTAAAACATTCAGTTAACAGGGCAGCACATAAACAGACATGACAAAGGTGACTGTTAATGTACATTTGGTGTACTTTACAAAGGTAAATGCATCTGTAATCCATGCTAGGATTAATTGCATGACATTAAGGCAACAAAGATAACTTGGACTTGAACAAAGAAAAGCTGTAACATGACCGCGCACGCACGCACACGCACACGCACACACACACACACACACACACACACACACACACACACACACACACACACACCATTTACCCAACAGAACTGTAACCTAGGAGAAAATAATCACTTACTTTCTTCGCAGTTAAAACCAGAATACCCAAAACCACAACTGAAATAAAGGAGAGAAAAAATGAAAAATACGAATATAAGTCATGCAATTACTAAATGATAATAACATCTCTCTATACAGTATTTACAGTATATTAAATCTGGCTCTACATATAGAGCACTGTATATGTAGTACTGTAACTATATATAGTCCATTCTAATTTTTATGCACTTACGGAATACACGTGCCTTTGTCTTTCCAATAACCAGGGGAACAAGCTGCCAAAGGAAGAAAAAGAGCATTTGTGTCTCATTTGCAAGGAAGCTTTCTATCACCTGTTACACAGTACCTAGTTAGTAGTTAGGAACATTCCTTGTTAGGCTTTTGTCCTGTTTTGTCGAAAGAGTTAAATGAGACAACCTACTGTAGAAAGGTAGGTATGTGACCAAAAAAAAGTAATACAAATCTCTTGCACAACACAGATGAACTCAACAGAAATGTACTTAGTTTTCTGGGTAACATGTATTTATTTAATTCCTTTTTTTTTGTACTAGAGGTTCGGGCCGCTATGCTCTCACACTCTCAGGTTTTCATAGAAAACACTTTTGGAGCTTGTGCATTGTGCAGACTCTGTTTTTTGGTATCTCTCTAGACAGAGTACTGTGTGGTACTATACTGATCAGGTAACGCGCAACCTCCTCTATCAAACTAGGTACAGCAGCTGGTAATACAGTAATATTTCAAGATTCAAGATGATTTACTGGTCATATGCTCATGATGTGCTGATGAATGTTCATGTGACACACTGTGCTAACAATGTCCAACATCTATAATAAAAACAAGGTATAATACAAGTAGGTCATAAATACAACTAGGCAATTAAGGTCATGATATTTGCATATAAATACCCCCCCCCCAGAGGCTGAAATTCACACAAATTAAAAATGTCTGGACCTTTTCCCTAATAAAAGTAGGTACAATAATTGTAATATATGTTTTTTTGTGATCATTAGAATGTCTAGAACATGTTTTATTCATTCTTTTGAAAGTTATCCCCCAAATGTAAAGTATTAATTTATATAATTATTATATAATTATTATACATTTTTCATCAAACTTTTTTTTTTAACATATTTTTTAGTCTTAGTCCTAGTAGTACAAAGTAGTAAGTAGTAAGGTTGAAATCTATGTTTTGCAAGTAGAAATTAATGTGGGTCTTAGAGGGTTAAAGCAACCATAGAACAGGCAGGTGAATATCAAGACTCACCGGCTAGACACAGAGTGTTACTGAGCTCAGTTATAATGTAACCGTCTCTACAAGGGCAGGAGAAAACGCCATCTTTTGATGTACAAGTCGTAGTTTGATCATCACAAGGTTTCTCGGAACACAGATCTTTGGCTGTAAACAAAGGAACCAGAAGAGGGCGATATCAGTAAATGTTTTCTCAACATAACAAAAGCAGAGGTCTAATTTCCACTTTTAATCAGTTTTTAAGATACTGGTACTGAGGCTTTTTAACAGCGGTTGGGAGATATGACTACTGAATAGACAGTAATTCATCATTTTCAAAGAGACTGAAACACTTCTATCTGGATGAACTTCATCTAATGATTTATAAATAATAAATACTTCTTGTAATTGGGTGAGTTTATAAATAATAAATACTTCTTGCAAAGCAGTGTATGCAACTTACGCATATATGATGCACCAGGTCCAAATAATTCAATGATTGGTTTAAGCAAAGTGTCAATCTTCTCTTCTGTGATATTTGAAGTGATTTTAAAGATGTTCTCCACAGTTGCCTCAACAGATTGTACAGTCCTTTTCGTGGTGACAGTGACACAGCTATGATAAAATAAAGGTGGTGATGATTATTGTCCATTATGCTCGAAGTGTGTAACACAGTAACACTTAATCTAAAGGCAACGATTACGGTATAACAAAACAATATGAATCCTTGTAATCAACTTACGTGAGTTCCAAAACACTGGAGTTAATGTACATCACGTCATCACGGAATGCTGGAGTAATCTATCATTTGGAATAAAACTAAGTTTAGAAAAGCAATAATCTCAGTTGATTTCAATTATCATACTATGTTCAAACCAATGTAAACTAGTGTGTACAATACACCACATATTCTAATGTCCTTTATATTTCTATATAAACTGCATAATAAAGGACTTCTCAGTTATCTGCATGAACAATGCCTATAATGACTTTATATGACTATATATATTATAAATACAAGTTTGAATGAATGAATGAATGAATACATTGGAAACATATTGACTATGTACACTGACATGCACACTCACATGCTCCAAAGGTAGGTGCATGGGTTTTATGCTTTTTCATGATCCTTTCTATAAACCTGCACCTTGACGAGTGATGATTGTGCATTTCAGATTGTTATGACTATTGAATGGCTGAATTGACCTCAATTAATATTTCAATATTATAATATTTTATACATTTGATGAATAAAACTGTATATATGGTAGATGCTAGATCTGCCGCCATCTTTACCGCTGTTCGTAGTCTTTGGACATTTTTGCAATGCCCTTATAATGAATCTTACTTAGATGGCATATTGTTTAGACAGATATAGGTTGACGTTAACCTGGTATTCTAGTTTATTTACAGCAATAAATGGTTTTCTTTGCACTCTACTTATGTGACCATTTACCCTGTCGTCGTCTCTGTTGACTGGGGTTCATACATTTACTTATTTGGCACTTATCTGTAGAGTCTACTAAATGTTGTGGTTTGATTGTACATTTTACCCCCTCTGTCAGGAGGAGATGATATATAAAACATACATATTGTGGCGTTAGTTAATTAATTAATTGATTAATGTTCTATCTTAGTTCATACATCAATTACGTCGAACAGCAGCAAAGGCGGTACTAGAACACATTTGACTTACCTTTGACAGAATATCTTCAGATTTCGCCTTGAAGACCTGTGATGTTTTGTCTTTATACATGCCTTCTTCACAAACCTCTATGAGGGTAATAACAGCAGGGAAAACCTTTGCTGAAAGATGAAAATATGGATTATTACATTTAAAAAAAGCAGACTACAAACTTTGATTTTCCTACCACTAACCACTTAAGAGAAACCTTTCTTGAACAGTATTTTTTTTAAATAAAACTACGTTCCTTTAGGAGAGATGCAGTACAAACATTTTTCCATGTTACTGCATATTTCTTTAAGGTGGTCATACTGTATGACCACTCTCTCTCACACACACAGTAAGTAGTAGCTCTTAGACAGTTCTCTCGCAAAGCTCAGTCCACCACAATCTTAGTTTGCTATAGCAACACAATCATAATCTAACTCCGGCCGGGACACAAAATAGTGAAAATAGCATTTGCAGATCTCACAATGTGTTGCTTTGCACCGCGTTGTGTGCTTGTAGATTGGCTATTTTAATTACTTCTTAAACATTTGTTTTCTAATTCATTCAATTAATTTTATTTGATTTCTTCATCAGAAAAAGAGAACAGAAGCAGAACCCGCACACTCATCTGTTTCAAAAGTTATACTTTATTGACCACGTTTGGAGCCACGGCTCTTCATCTGGTCAAACTTTTGACCCGATGAAGAGCCGTGGCTCGTCAATAAAGCATAACTTTTGACCAGATGAAGAGCCGTGGCTCGTCAATAAAGCATAACTTTTGACCAGATGAAGAGCCGTGGCTCGTCAATAAAGCAGAACTTTTGGAGCAGATGAGTGTGCGGCTTCTTTTCTCTTTTTCTGATGTCACTTTCGAACCCAGCACCTCTACTACGTGATTGCAAACAGCAAACGGAAAGAGACAGAGCAGGTCTGGCAACTTTACAGTATGTACAAACAATGACTAATGTATCTTCCAGGTGAGTGGCAGGACCACTGCTCTACATACAGTAAGCCAATGTCTATGGTCTAACAAAAATGAGTTATGTGCACCAATTTACATGTGCAGTGGGGCTGGGGAATTAATCGTAAGTATATCGAAACCAACATTTAGCAATGCAATGCAATAACCGACCTGCTCCTGTACTGTAAGTGAGTAATTGTGGTGCAGTTTTTGTTGTATTTATTTATTATATATTATATATATTATATATTATTTTATTATTTATACATATAATAAACTAATCAGCAAGAGAATATTCTAGTATAATCATCTAAATCAATCAATCTGATTAACCACTTAACCCTGTATTATACTACTATACTACTTACTTTTATACAGGTTGTTTCGAGGAAGCAATCTGATTGGTTCAAATACCGTAGCCATCTAGCCGTACTTAAACGAGCATGATTGAACGCTTAATCAAAACATAATAATCAGCTGTGCCGAGTCTCATTGTGAGAGACGGCTGGGTTGCTAGGCTAGAGATTTTCTTGGGACATTTTCGGTTCATGTAGTTAAAACATGATTTATCTTAGTTATAATAATGATAATAGTTTTTTTTAAGGGTAACTGTTGCCTAATCGCAATATTACACTCAAGTTTGTGCTATCGGGTCGTTCCTGTAGCAACGCAGGAGTGCCATTAATGACGGTAAAGCACACCCTCTCGTGTAATATTGCTTAACTGTCCAACAGCATACACTACTACAGCAATAGTGAAAATAGACGATCTACAGACTAACTTCCACCGCTGCCATTGTTGATCTTCTGTGGCAAATTAATTCTTATTTTCTTATTTATTTTAACTTTTAGTTTTTTTGTGATTTAATGCCCTAGATCTACACGGTCACAACGTGATGCGAGGTGTTGTGAGCTTGTATATCTAGATTTTCACCGTTTAAAAAAAAGAAAAAACAGGACATGTTTTGGACATATGGGGTTAGGGGTCTACAAGTTGTCTGCCCTGACAATAACTATAATATAGTTGCATCACCTTGTATCATATTGTGATAGAATAGACAAACACTCACCAAGCTGACAGCTCTTCTGTTCTTCGTTGTAGTAGTGGCCAGACGAACACAAGCATATGACAGTGCCATTTGCACGAGCTTCACAAGTGCTCCCACTGCCACATGGGTTTGGAGAACAAGGATCTTTGAATTCAGATACAAACAGAAGCATAGATGCATTAGCAGCAAACCCAGCACTGTGTTTTGAAATGAAATGTCCACTGCTGGCTTTGGACCAACATTCAAAATATATTAATACTAGGAAATAATAAACACCACACTTGGGAGGTGTTGATTTTGTTGCATTCAAAGCAATTTAATTTGCCTCTGGGGTGTAGAGACTGGATGTCGGGCCGTTCACTCTCCTTCAGCCCTCCTCTTCCGGTGGTGTATCTTTTGTTTACAGTACACTAACAACAAACTCGTGTGGTGTGGCGAGTGGTATGTGTGTGTGCGTGTGCGTGTGTGTGCGTGTGTATGTGTGTGTGTGTGTGTGTGTGTGTGTGTGTGTGTGAGACAAGACATGTGTCTAATCTGTTTTTTAAAACAAATTTTCAATTTTCAAAATGTTCAAATAGCAGCTCTATCCATCGTTAGGAAGTATATTGTTCTTAGGTACATCAGGTCTGTCCAATCCAGTGATTGTGAGGTCCATGTCAGATAAATAAATTTCAGGTTTCATAGAATTAGTACTATGTTGATACTGGGTCATACAGAGATGTGGTTCACAATACCTCAGCCATCTTAGGCCAGTACATTATATCCACATCGACAGGCTGCGTCACCAGGTTATAGCACCATTAAGGATCATAAAAGCTGCTTAATGTTTAAGTTTTCAGGGTCATTACCAGTAAACTGAGACCATATAAAAATAATACGCCATTGGGACCCAATGGCGTATTTTTGGGTGTGTTCACTTGATAACATATTATGAATATCATGGTAAAGGAAACGTTTAACTACTTAAGTCCTCTGACATAGTAAGCCGAGTTGGCTTTGTACTTGGACTGCTTCATTCAGTCAGAAAAGCAAACTGTACTCATCCAAATAATTACTTGATTAAGAATACGAATGTATTTAGTGGAAAAACACTAGTTGGACTAAAAATAGCAACTTTTCCAAATGTGATGACTCATCACATTTATTTTGTGATGATGGCTATGGCCAATTTTAGCCCAAGGAGTGTTTTTCGTGCAAAAAAATATACTTGCAATGGATTCAGAATCAAGAAAAACACCTAGTTTGACCCGTCACATGCTACTTAAAACAGAACATTTTGTACATATTCTGCATGCAACATGCATTTATTTTGCAGATTGGACACAAATTGGGGTAACTTTCCCTAACTAAAGGCTCATTATAAGATGGCACCATTTCTATCTACTCCTTCTGCATCTCAGAGGCAGGCAGTGGACAGTTCAAATGTTTGGTCTTTTTTCTTAAACAATTTTATGCAAGAACAATGACTTCTAATTAAGCATGTTGACTTTCCAGGAAGAGAAAGGATATCTCCATTAGCTTCAAATCCTCACAGATGATGCCATTTGTAGGCAGGTTTCTGAACTGTCCATAGACCACCAATGAGAGTGAGTATATAGAAATTGTGATATCTGAGCAATAGCACGACCAATTATATGAAGTGTTCCTTTAATCACTTTTTCTCATGCGGAATATAAGGCTCTGTACTAGGACCTGGCCGGGTGAAGTTACAGTACCTGGTTTTTCTGTGACTGGAGGTTCCGTGGTAGGTGTTGTGATAGCTGCAGGTGTTGTGATAGCTGCAGGTGTTGTGATAGCTGCAGGTGTTGTGATAGGTGCTGGTGTTGTGATAGGGTCTGGTGTTGTGATAGCTGCAGGTGTTGTGATAGCTGCAGGTGTTGTGATAGCTGCAGGTGTTGTGATAGCTGCAGGTGTTGTGATAGGTTCTGGTGTTGTGATAGGGTCTGGTGTTGTGATAGGTGCAGGTGTTGTGATAGCTGCAGGTGTTGTGATAGCTGCAGGTGTTGTGATAGGTGCTGGTGTTGTGATAGGTGCTGGTGAAGTTGTAGTACCTGGTTTTTCTGTGACTGGAGGTGCAGGTGTTGTGGTAGGGTCTGGTGTTGTGCTAGGGGCTGGTGTTGTGTTAGGGGCTGGTGTTGTGCTAGGGGCTGGTGTTGTGCTAGGGGCTGGTGTTGTGCTAGGGGCTGGTGTTGTGCTAGGGGCTGGTGTTGTGTTAAGGGCTGGTGTTGTGCTAGGGGCTGGTGTTGTGCTAGGGGCTGGTGCTGTGCTAGGGGCTGGTGCTGTGCTAGGGGCTGGTGCTGTGCTAGGGGCTGGTGCTGTGCTAGGGGCTGGTGCTGTGCTAGGGGCTGGTGCTGTGCTAGGGGCTGGTGCTGTGCTAGGGGTTGGTGTTGTGCTAGGGTCTGATGTTGTGCTAGGGGCTGGTGTTGTTACATTTCGCGCAGAAGGTCCTGTGGAACTTACAGTACCTGGAGATAGAAAAATACCACCCGTTGTTTACGTACAGCCTACATTCAGACCACATAGACATAAGAGCAAGTGATATTTTTGGTTTAAACAAACAAAACAAAAAGGTTAAAATATTATAGCACTATATTCTGAGTCTGGAGTATTTGTTTAGCAACAGCTAGTGGTCTCCTATGTCTTTCCAGCTCTTTAATAACCTGAAGACACATTTTCAGGTGGGGCACAAATGTAATCCTATATCAGGAGAGGGTATCCATTTACCAGGTTCAATTTGATAGTGTTCCTGTTTCAATTGTGTCTGCTCATTTCTTGTTGTCACTTCCAATTTCAATTGTTTATACCCTGCATTCTGTATGAATTCTCTTTCCTGATTGGATCAGATTGGTATAAAGACTGGCGAGAAGGGCAGACCCCTGTTTCTGAACTGGGATTCTGTGGTTTACTGGATCTAGCACTACGCCAGCAGGGGTTCCCAAACTGTGGTGCGTGCAACCCGTGCACCACAAGGGGTGCACGCCCTCTAGTGGGTGCGTGACATGAAAAGGGTAATGACAGTTTCATGGTGTTATTTAGCACAAACGGTAAAATCCGGTAAACCACTGTTGTAAGGAGATGTATAGATGTCTCTCAGTGCA
Organism: Protomyctophum bolini; assembly: GCF_963924005.1. Lineage (NCBI taxonomy): Eukaryota > Metazoa > Chordata > Actinopteri > Myctophiformes > Myctophidae > Protomyctophum > Protomyctophum bolini. The sequence continues at coordinate 16,733,368 of NC_137879.1, read as the reverse complement.
GTGACATTCTGTGATTATTTGCCATAATCATATTAAAAAAATTATAATTTTCAAATTTCCAAATATAACAAGACTTAGCGCTGGGGGGTGCGTCAGCTTGGACAGGAGGTAACAGTGGGTGCACGGCCAACACAGTTTGGGGACCGCTGCCCTAGAGTACAGTCTAGAATAATTACTTAGTGACACCCATGGGCATAACTTCAGGATATCACCTGACCAAGTTCCCTCAAAATGTGGGTAAAAAATGGGTAAAATGCATTCTACTATGCTGCCACCAAAACATGGAATGACCGAAACCTAAGGTTTTTTGACCCCAGGGGTTAACTGGGGACAGGGAGGAACTACTTATATGGTCAGCACACTCTATAGTAGGGAGGATTATCATATGTAGGCTATAGTCTATATCCTACAGCCATTCATGCCTAAATGCTACAAAAAAGCATGACTTTGTTCACTGAAGCCTTCATCTGCGCCCTAAGGCTCACATGTAAAATGTATCAGTAGATAAAAAGGACTTTCTGAAACTCATTTAGGTTGAATACATGTAAAGCATTAACCCAAGCTAGTGGATTTCAGTGCAACCTAAAAGATTTCCTGTAATAGGCCTCTAATTGCAGGTGGGGAAAGCCCAGGGTCATAAGGTGAGGTCTCAGGTCAAACGGTCCTCATGAACACAATGGACAATATTGGTCGGTGGCCTGAGTGATCAGCTATAACCCAGGATGGAATAGCAGATAATAAAATTGTTCCCGTTTTATTTTAACAATGTGAATTGTAAATTGTGCATGCATGCGTGAATGCTTAAATATACTGTATGTGTTCATGGAAGATATTTCTCTCTGATTTGTTGTTTCGAAATCAATGCTCATGATATACAGTAATAAACAAACTAGTAGCTGCTTGTTGGACTTGGACGACAGATTGATCACCAAGAACACACAGCATCTATTTTATGTTGTTTCTTCTTTTCTCAAACATGAAAGTGTTTGAGGTGTTCTAATGACCATGATGGCCACAGAGAATACGTGAATTATTATTTTCAAATATAACTATATTTAAGCTATTAACATCCGCTAAGGCTAAGCTATCCTTAAAAGCATGGCCTTCAATAGACCTGTATCTCTCAAACTTTTGGGAGACCATTAATCCACATTGTTTTATTTTTCTGCTGCTCTCACCCACTCCACGCAGGAGTCTAAGATTTCTATTTAAAGAGCGTAGCCAATTGCCCCCAAATAAACACTGCTTTATTGTTCGTTAAGTGTCCATGGCATTAGCACTCAGAAAGATCTGGTTAATGTTGAAGCCGTGCTTATCTTCCATGTCTGCAATATACGAATAATAAAACATTAACTATGCCTTCTGAAAGCCTATATGTTTTTGATGTAGCCTCGTAAGAGAAGGAAAGAAAGACAGAAACATTTCATCTGTCTAAAAAAACATGATATTAATAAGATAGTAAAGTCTTCACAAAGACGTTTAGGCTGAGTTTCTAGGTTATTATTTGTTATAAGTCTTGATGCCTAATGAATGAATCACATGGAAAAACGTCTATGTATAATTAGTTGTGGTTGTGTATTACAATGATGACAAAAAGTAGATGACAAAAAGACATCAACTTGTTTTCATTGCAATCACAAGAAATATTTCAATCCATAATTTGGACCAATAAAGTGTGATTGATTTAGGCTTAAACATAAGACTATGTTACTTACTTGTTCCATTGATGACCACAACAAGCCAGCAGAAAATAAGAAGTTTATGCGCCATAGTCTTAGCCATAACAGAACGTGGCAAACGTTGCCCCTTGAAGTCTTGAATGATCAGAAATCAAGTATCATCTACCGACAGTTTTAGTCTTTAGCCCCACCTCAAGAAGGCGGCAACCATTGCACCCGTTTCATCCCTTTGGAGAGGATCTATTTTAGTAGCCTACCTACCTATGGAAGCCCATTGTTTTCTTTCTTTAGCCCACTGTTTCTCAGCTACTGGTCCACGGACCACTAGTGGCTTATTTCAAAAATGTTTTGAAATAAGGCATAGACTAGGCTACTAGTGTTGTGATGTTTATTTAAAAAACAAAACAAGGAAGAAGAAGAAAACAACTATATGGTATAGGCCTATTGTACCTTTGTTAAATGGATAAAAGAATATGTTTAGGTGATATTTCTACAAGCTCAGAACATGTGTTGTGATGTATATCTTGCTGTTGGGAGGTGATCCTTGGTTGTCCAGAGCTCAAAAAATCAGACCGGTCTGAACTGAGTGGTGCTGCACTGCACTGTACAAGCTCTCATCCCTGGCCTGTGTGTGTGTGTGTGTGTGTGTGTGTGTGTGTATTAGGCTGCGCAACAGACACTTGGTGGTCAAGAAACGCTATTTCCATGCTTGGACATGTAGACACGTACACATGGACACGTACACAGTACACAGGGACATACATTGCTGTCTATAGGAGTGGTTAGCACTCAGAAGGTTGAGAATCACTGATTTAGCCTATAGCTCAGAATTCTCAGTTTTTCCTCACAATTGGGGGCTTCCAGCATTTTTTTTTTCATGTAATGTAATGGGCATCTAGAACATCTTAATGACTTTATAATGGATACATATTAAAGTCTTTCTCGTGGGAACATTGTACCAACTATGTAATTTCGCTCAAAGTCTGTGTATGAGTCTAGTCTAGTATATGGAAGGACTGACTGACCTCACCTGCCATATAAAGTTTACCTCCCTAGTAACACATGAAAAAGGAACAAAAATAAAAGTACACAGAACACCAGGGTTGGGCTGGGAGAGGTGCACTTGTTCCAAAGTCTCGAGTCTCACAAACACCATTTTATCTTTCCACCGACTTTATGGTAGAGCTTTATCCGGATACATCTAGCAATAAACTTGGCATCAGATTGGTTGCTCTGATATTCAGTCAAAGTCAACAGAACTCGCGATTGTGAGGCAGAAAATCCTGATTAATATGAGAAATGTATAAATGTTCATTTCGTTAAACTAAAGCATTCTCTCTATAGGTTTGGTTTAATTGGTAATGACGAATCCCCTGCTTTAAATCTCTCCTTAAAGCCCTAACCACACCAAAGGGTCAAGACGGCTTTAGCATCGTCTCTGCGGTGTGATGTCTTGTTCCATGTTGACCCACATTGACGCTAGTGATTCAATGCATGTGTATGTTCGAGTTTCGAAAAGAGCTATATAAATAAAGTTTCATCATTATTATTATTATATAACATACTCTACCACACAGATTGAACAAAATAACATTTCATTCACTTTAAAAACTGCATATACTGTTACTGTGTGCCAGCCATGGACAGTTTAACACCTAAATGATCCCACCCCTAATTAACATTACTTTCAGCTGTGCAGTTTGTAAAAATGTCTGCTATGAAAAGGGTAAACAGCAACTCATGAGAAGTACACTATCAGTCATTGCTTGCCATTAAACATTATCTCTAGGTTACCTTTGGTCTCATTGCAGAAGGTGCATTAGCGTCATCATGAGCGTCATTAACGGGAAAATAAAATCTGAAATGGCAAGCACAAGATGATATCTGAACTTCAAGTGAAGAAATCCAATCAGTGGATGTGCTAATGCGGTGGTTCTCAACTGGGGTCTCGGGACCCTCAGGGTTCCTTAAACCCTGCAGGGACCAACGATGCTTTTGGGCAACATTTATATTTGATAAAAACAGAGTTTAAATAATATTTTTTAAATTTATTTTTAATTTAATGTATTATTAATTTCCTCATTGGGTCCTATTGTTTAATCTTACAATGCCATTGGTCATGATATTTGCATATAAATAACCCCCACAGAGGCAGAAATTCACACAACTGGACTCTGGACTCTCTTTAACCTTTGACCCTGAAGGTATTTCTCACAAAGAAGTTAGTAAAATGCCTGTAATATATATTTGTTGTGATCATTAGAATGTCTAGAACACGTATTATTGTGAAAGATATCCCACAAATGTAAATTATTATTATTTTAGTAATTATTATAAATGTGCATTTGGATAAAACATTTTTTAAACATTATATTTTCCTCTGCAAAGTACTAGTAGTACAAAGTAGTAGTAAGGTTGAAATCTCATTTTTGCAAGTAGAAATATATCCGGGTCATGCAGGGTTAAGGGGGTTCCAAACGGACACTGTAGGCCAGGCCTTTAACTCTGAGAGTACAAATGGAACCAAATGTACGACACTCAGTTATGGGGTTAAATGAAAGCAATGGAGAACTAGAAAAAGTGCCCTTCTGGGCACAGGTCTCCACCATGAGGATAGGAGTGTGTGTGATGTTTGGCAAAATGTTTAGGAGTAATATAACATGTTTGTTTGGGGTTTTGTGTGTGTGTGTGTGTGTGTGTGTGTGTTGTTTGTGTGACGCAACTTGGCCTGTTGTAGCGCCACCATGAGGCTGATTTGAAAACTGTCAAGTGGCATTTCATCCTCAGCCTAGTGGGAATAGGCATGCAGTTTCACTGCAATCGGACGCTGCGTTGAGGAGTTATGGCGATTTGTACAAAACGGGTACAAAACGGGCTAGTACTCCTGAAAACTTTAGAAGCCAATCGTAGCCAAACAGGATGGATAATTATGAGAAATCAAAAATCACATGATCACATGACTATGGAGAGCATGTGTACTGATTTGCTGAAATTTGGATAAAATCTGAAGGAGTAATATTAGAAAATGTGTTTTACATATGTCGGTCTCCTGGTGGCGCTATAAAGAGCAGATGTGAAAAATTCCAAGCAAAGGTTTTTTCCTTGGCCTCTAGGGAGTGTGCATACAAGGTTTTATACAGATCGGTGCAGTTACAGGTAAAAACACAAATCAGCCAGTTATAGCACCACCATGAGGCTGAGTTGAAAATATTCAAGTGGCATTTCTTCCTCGGCCTAGTGGTATTTCACGGAAATTGCACGATGTGTTCATGATTTGCAGCATTTTTTTTTAAACGGAGCACTCCTGCGAACTTTGGAAGCCAATCTTAGCCAATCAGGATGGAGTCTGAAAAATCTGAAAGGACGGTTTCTTTGAATGGCTCTAGAGAGACTGTGTACCAATTTGCATGATGTTTGGACAAAATGTGTAGGTGTACTGTCAAAACATTTGTTTTGCACAAAGCGGCCTCCTGGTGGCGCTATAACAGGCCAATGTGAAAACTTTGGGGCAGAGGTTCAGCTTTGGCATTCAGTGAGTGTGTGTGCAGAGTATGGCTGCGATCAAGCCAACGTTGCCGGAGATTAGCTGTTCACAGACGGACGGATGGAGTGCAAAACATGTCTCCCCATGTGGCCTGGTGGAGACAATAAACCAAAGACGTTCATCCCATATAATTTAGTTTGATGCTACCTTCAAATATTCAGTACATGGTAGAGTTTGAGAAAATTATTAATCAACAATGAATGACATTGGGACAATCAAATGTATAATAATAATAATAACAGCGCTGCCAGGGTCCTAATGAGAGTCCACAAACACGACCACATAACACCCATCCTCTTTCACACTGCACTGGCTCCCCGTTACAGCCAGGATCGACTACAAGGTCCTGCTGATCACATACAACTGCATAAATGGACCCGCCCCTCCCTACCTACAGAAACTAATCAACCCTCCAAAAACAACCTCCACCCTGCCTCAGATCTGCAAACAAATTTCTGCTCCAGGTTCCCGACACCAATCTGCGCACCATGGGGGACCGGCCCTTTTGCTCGACAACACCACGCCTATTGAACAGCCTCCCTATGGACTTGAGACTGTGGAATGTTTTAAAACAGGCCAGAAAACCTTCCCTTTTCGGAAGGCTTTTTCGTGTTGAACCGTTGTCGCTTTGCACCGTTTTTTGATAACCCTGTTTTTAACCTTCTATGATTGATGATATGTTTTTAACCATGTAGCACTCTGGGATTCCTTGTGAATTAAAAGTGCAATACAAATAAAATGAATTATTAATATTAATAATAATAATAATAATGACAAACAGGGAAAACTTGTCAAATAATACCTTACTGCACATATTTACTCAAACACTAAGGCCCTCATTTATCAATCGAGTGTCAAATCTGCCACAGATTCGAGTGCAGGTTTCGTAGTACACCCACGTCGCCACGGCATTTATAAAGTGATCGCAAACAGCTGATCCTTCCTTAATTTCGTTCTGACGTTAATAAATGTGACGGCTGAAATCTATCTGGCACGCCCTATGAAATCAAGCCTCGCCCTCGTTTTTGCGACATGAACAATTGCAATATGACGGCTGGTACGTTTGGTAACCAGGGTTACAGGAAAAAATACGTTTCTCCCGTGCCTTGCTGCCCGCCTCACCCCCCTCTCTCACACACACACACACACACACACACACACACACACACACACACACACACACACACACACACACACACACACACACACACACACACACACACACACACACACACACAGACGCACACGCAACTTGCAAGCCCAACTAACTGGTGTCTTGTTAAATAAATAAAGAACAAACACCTGCATGAATTAAATAAAGTTGTAGGCCTACCCTGTCTGTTTCCCTCTCACCTCGCTTATTGCCTTGCTGTCATGTCCACGTACGCACGCACCTACATGACACATCGACATTGCATCGCCATGAATGGAATTAGTTTGTAGGCTGGCCTATATTAATTTTACCCATCCGTGCGCAGTGCACGGCGAAGACTGCGCACTGCTGTGATATTAAAGTCCTGTAGGTGACTGCCTTGACGACATGATAGCCTCTCTCATGCAGCATGAGAGAGGCTATCATGTCGTCAAGGCAGTCATAATCAACGTTTATGTAGTGATTTGATCATTGATGAACGAATCATAAACATATGGATGAAGGCTTGCCGCGGCTTGCATGTGTGCTGGTATGTGTTGGCGACGCACGCCGCGGTCCCGTCCTCCCGACCCCCAAAAATGATCTCGCTTTTATCTGAACTGTCAAAGCACTTATTTAAATGGTGAATGATTAAGCCCCTTACGCCTATAGCCTGCTACTTGCAAATATGCAAGCTGTATGCTTGTCATTGTCACTTGGAAATAAAGGCGTGCAGTCCATTTATGCCTTTTTTTTATAATATCATAAATGCATACGCTCCCAAATCATTTCACAAGTGCGCTCGCATAACAAGGCCAGTAAAGCACTTTGATTGTATTAGTTTGATTAAGCACAAACTAATACATTGTAAACATGTTATATTGTTTTTAATTACTTGTAAAGTTGGAAATCTCTCTTTTCTTTTTACATACACATACCGTTTTATATTAACATTTTAGGAGTGAAAACATATGTTTAGATGCCTGTGACAGCGTGTCAGCAGTTCAGACAATGCTGCTCCGCTTGTTTAAGACAGAAAAACAGCCAAGGACAAAGCGTACGCCAGCTGCCGAGCAGAAGTGGGTTTTGAACGTTGTCAAGTTCAATTTCAAGCTTTGCCGGAAATGGTAAATGTCGAAAATGTCGGCAATTTCGGCATGCACCCATATTTTGGCGTACGCACGCCGCACGGTTGATAAATGAGGGCCTAAGACTATTACTGGGGCGTGTTTAATCCCATAAAAAATGGTGGGGTAATTATGACATATTAACAACTGTGACGAATGTCAATAGAGGAGAGGCCGACAGGTGTGATGCTGAAGCTCCACAGTAAACTCCTCACCTCAGTGTACAAATGGAACCTTTTATGGTTGCATTTGTACACACCTCACCTCAGTGTACAAATGGAACCTTTTATGGTTGCATTTGTACACTCATTTAGTTATACTAACACTCAGGATTGACTCAGGGTTGTACAGTATACTACCACTTAACTGCCTTCATGTCTCAAGCGTAACAAAGTCCAAAGCAGTGTTGTAGTGTCAGGTAGGCTACAGGCATGTCTTGGCTGCACCTGATGCACTGTCCAACTGTCATATTAATGGTTATTGTGTTGCGTTTACTTGTAGCGGTGGTTTTGTCAACAGTAGGGCTGTCATGATCATTAGTTTTTACTTGACAATTAATAAATTGTCATAAATTGCGATTAACTGTGTTTTTAGCTTTGAACATTAATTTAAATGAAAATTAGAACCTTACTTTGGGAATATTTTTTAATATTTTATATAATAATATATAATATAATAATTTATAATATAAAAAATATTTTTTCTTTTTTAACTCTATTGATCTGCTGTCTGATCAGCGTGCATGATCATCATGCAGTAGCTAGATGCGCGCTCCAGTGCCGAGATTTCTTCCCGTTTCGGCGACTCTTCGTCACTTTCGGTCCGAGTTCTCAGACAGAACTCGGACCGGAAAGTGACGAAGAGTCGGCGAAAGGGAAAGAAATTTCGGCAAAGATGAAGAAGAGTCGGCGGGCCGAGTTCTCCAGTATTCCATGAAGTGAATGGGAAATCGAGTGGCAAAGTGACTTGGCAAAGTGAGTTTAATGTAGTTTAACGTTGTTTAATGCAATCAGATAGGACTTTTCTGTTTGGATGTATGTATGTCAAGGCCAGAAAAGTAGTTTTTTGCCACTCAGTAGGCGTTCCCGCATAACGTCCGCGTATGATGATGTCACGTGCATACCCTCTATAGGTATCGATATTGTATGGGTTAAATTTCTATATTATGTATCAACTAAACTGGTGTGCTCTTTTTCTTATGTCTAACTTTTTATGATTGTAGGAATTATGTTTAAGTCTCTGATAAACCCTTTTTATAGCATTTCCAATCAACTGCAGCAGCCACGCAGAACAGATAAGATAGGTTTAGGAAAGGATAGATAAGATGTGTTTTACCCACAAACATCCCTTGGAATGTGATGCTTTGTCAAATTAGAGAGAGAGCGCACAGTGACGACACAGGCAGAAAGAAAGGGGGGGCATTTGGAAAATGATACAAGGTGGTAAAACTATTTATAGAACTATGATATCCATAAATTAATATAGCTTTGGGAACCAACGGTTCCAGAGCCATGTGGCCCATAGCCCATAGGAGTCTATCTCCTGTACCAGGAGGCAGCATGATGTGTACGAGTAAGTCAATTATATTCATACAATAACAGGATTGATCTGGGAAAGCAAAATTATTATAAGTTACGTAAGCGTGCACACACACACACACACACACACACACACACACACACACACACACACACAAAAGTTACCCAATAGAAAATATTAGACAAACACGGGCTATTGATTTACTGTGCACCTGGTAAATTATTCCAAATTGTGTTTAGATTAACACAATTAACCCAATATATTCCCAATTTCAATACAAATTGCAGTGTGCGGTTGAAAATATTTCTCAGAACAAGGAAAATAACCTAAATTATTTGTCCAATCATTCTAATTCTTATTGTTAATTCTTTTTTTCAATGAACAGAGCGGTTACTGAAGCAGAAGTGGACATGCAGAGAAGTCATAAAGAATAGGTTGGACATAAAGCAATATGCATCTCAACACAATGAGCAAGGCCTTTATCAATACCATACTGCCCCCTGTAGGCTTAATATGGTCAAATTAAATACCATGGCATCCCTGTAATGGGCATGTCTGAATAAGCACATCTACAAGCTCAGGTTGCAACATTCCGACTTCCGAGAATGTTAGATCGGCTAAGTCTCTAGGTCCAGGACAATGATTAATTGTCTAAGTCTAACTAATTATTCAATAATTCTTTAGGTCAGGTAAAATTGTTGGTGTAAAAGTGTGTGTATATATATATATATACACACATAAACACACACACACACACACAACACGCAGTCTATTAAAAGTGGTCATTTGAGGTTAGTAATGGATAGAAAAATGGAAACAACACTATGAGCAATGTTTACATGCTAGGCCTACAACAGTTACTGCAACTGGCCAACAAACCATTACATTTTCAACCCGCTAGTGGATTGTATCTGCTGTGCCCCAATTACTGTTGAGTCTTGACTGCCTGACTCCTGATATTGATCAAGTGCAGAAGTTTTAAACCATATTGCTCTCTCCATGAGTTCATGCTCTTCTTTGAAACCCCCTCCACTATTACAATGGTCATCTACTGTCATAATCATGTACACATGGTCCACTGTGCAGCCAATCAACATCAAATCATCATACTCACTTCAAAGCTGTAAGCCAGGGTACATGTTCAGGCAACAGCTGAAAAGCTGGAGCATCTGTAAGGCAGTCAGAGATCGCTGGCTGAAAATCAAGGGCAGAATTTAATTGAGAACGATCAGATATCAACTACAGAAGAACCTTTGCCATTACTTCTTACCTGCTTGTGCCATTAGTTTGGGATCAGCAAAAGAACCTCAACAAAGTTGCTTCATCTCGTCATTGCATTATAAGTCATCAATTGCAGTGAGTTGGTGACAGTTACGTTGCTGCATGAAGAATTAGAACAATGAAATAAACACTTATCTTTTGTAACAAAAAATGTTTTATTGGCTTCTCTAATCCGTTTATAAACTTAACCGGTACAGCCCTGGAAACCATATCACAAGGGGTCTAGGACACGTAAGACATTGGGATTGGGAGGCTTTTGCTACAAAATTTGGTGTTGAGGTGACGGTCAGAAAAAAAGCCATACAAAAAAATTCATATCATGCATATCAGACAAAAAATAAAATAAAACACACATTTTTAGTGTTTTTGTACATTTTTGTAAACAATATCCTTCTAGAGATCATATCAAAACACATTATGGCAATTAACAAAAAGAAGGGATATAACGTGAAAAATGAATGTACTATGAGGCATCTAGAATGCAACACTGCTTGGCGTGAATGCTTTTACAGACAAAAATAAAAAATAATACATTTGCATTTCATCGAGTCAATTGCTCTATAATTGTAAACACAGGCCGTGTTACAGGATTATACAATATGTCGAACCTATACTACAATTATTTCGACTACATACATGAAACGTGTGTCCCTGCTTTCTTACGCTTCAGTGATATGAGGTATTTTTAGGTCAATCCTATTGTTTGTTTTTTCTTTCACATCTCCATCTCTCACACACTCTTCTTTTTTTTCCTTTAAAAGCATAGTTTGTGTGTTTCGAGCGAAGTGGCCGGTCAGTCAGTCTTTGTTCCCTGCAATCTGAGCAGCTTCAAAGTCTCTTGGCTGTGGAGCTCACAGACATAGGAAAGGGGGGGCTCACAGGAAATGAACTAAATTAAATATCAACCCTGGCTGCCGGGACAGAATGGCTTTAGCCACGGAAGACAAAGAAGGCCATTGTTTATTCTTGTGAGTGCAGGACTGCATTGGGGGGGGGGGGAGATATACCGCAACTTTTCAGAATGTATCACTGAAGTCATTCTGTGATTCGGACTTCTGTGGAGTTAAAAGTTTTTGTTTTTTTTCCTCTTTTCTTTAGGGGAGTGGAGGGGTTGTGGGGATAGTTGCAAAAACATCTGTTGCCAGGTTTTGTTGCGGCTAGTCAAGAATAAATAAAAGGGTTTGGGTATGCACCCAGCAGTCATTATTTTTCAACAGTGGGGTTAAAAACAAACAGTTCCAGCATATTAGCACCTCTCTCAAGACAACATAAATACAAAGAGGTACTCTCAAAACATTGTATAACAAAATTATGGCAAATCTTTGTACATCACCTGACAAACCGTCCCAAAAAATAAAAAAATAAGCAAACATCCATCTTTGCAACCACCCTTGAAATACCAACAAAATACATCTAAATGCCCACGGTCATGCCTAGTCAGCCCATGTCTAACCCACCCACCCATCCCACCCAGCCCGTTCACAGTTTTCTCCTCTTAAAAATAACAATAATCACTTTTGTCACATATGCGATTTGAAAGGGTTTGTTGTTGTATTCATTGAGTTGTTTTAGAAAGTGCTTGTTTGATTCCATTGACAAAAACAAAAGAGGAACAGTAATGGCATTAATATAATTATATATCTATAATAATTATAAATTATATAATCATATTATAAGAGTAGAAAAGCGGTGGGGAAAAGTATCATGAAGAGATTAGTAGATCAGGAAGGACTGGTGTCCGCTGCATTCTTACAGTATGCCAAATGTATTTAGTTGTATAGCGGCAGTACCAGAAAACTGTTGATCTACAAGCTCACAACACATGGCGAGGAACGGAGCTCGTATTTTTGGAGTGGGACACCACTGCACGACAGGCTTAAAGACAGACGCCTTCGGTATGCACGTACCATTGCCCTGAATGAGAAGTTTGGATTCACAATGTTTGCCATGGTCAAATCTGACACAGGGCCACTCGCAAGCACAACCACACAGAGTGCATGGTTAGGCAGGTTTCATTAACTTTTGAGCAGAAAGATTAAAATGTCCTGCCTTGGTGTACCAAACACTGTCGGTTAAGAACCACAACAAACCATATTACCTCAAGTATACAGTATATGTGTGGCCTTATGACAGAACATTTCAGCGGATATCTTCACATTGACAACAGTACCATAATCTCGACAAAGCTAAATGCAGTAGAAATAGAAACCGGAAGATCTTGTAACTCATCGTTTTGTTCTGAAGATAAAAAAAGAAAAAGAAAAAAAAAGCTTTGTTGCCACAAAGTACACCTGTAGAAAGTGTGCTCATTGCATCTCTTAATACAAAGTCTTATTACACAATTTTGCCTATTTCCTGAGATAATACGTTTCTTGTAACAGACAATATATACTTTTTTGCCATTTGAATTCTGGGCCTTTCCCTGCCACAAATGTCATTATTGAAATTAGCAACATCATTCATTATTATTTTACAACGGTATGATGATTGGTAAAACACAAGGGAGAGAGGAAAAAAATAAATCAAGCAAGTTTATAGCTACCCTCTAACTTGTTTAAATTACATTTAAATCTACGGTTTACGTTCATACCCACTACTCTAAACAGAAATCAAGAGACTGAATACATATTTAAAAAAAGAGAATATTTTAAAAAATTGCATTTGAGGTCTTGGAAGACCCTCCCTGGTAGAGTATTCATATCAACATTTAATGGCAGTGTTTAAAAAATGTGACCTCGCTACATGAACATAATTAAGATGGGTATAGGGACAGCATGGACAGTAATAGATCGGCCCCCAACTGGGCCCACCTCGTTTGACCCTTATCTGTAACTTTGGCTTGTCGGGGTTTTCGATCCTGTACTTACTGGCTCACTGACGTCAGCTAACAAACTGGTATACCCTGAGAATTCTGACACTGGAGTCCGTATTCGGTGGTCGACCTCCGCCCCAGGATCACTGTAGCTCAGAGGGGTGCGACGGCCCGACTTGAACTGCGAGCCAAAGGCCTGGGCGAAGTTCTCGATCTGGTACGAGGCCTCCTTGGGGTGGTCCAGCGGCAACAGATCTGGATAGTTGGAGCCATTAGCGGGTGCATTGCTTCCACTGGCCTTGGCCTGCTGTGCCTTAGGGCCATCTCCCTGGGCAGTCAGGTCCTGGGGAGGTAGGCTGAAGGCACCAGGGGAGTGCTGCTTCTCCAGCTGCTCGGTCAGCTCCTGAGATGGGGTGAGCTGCTGGTGGCTGGTATTTTCCATGCCCAGGTGGTAGCCTGGTTGGGAGGGAGAGCCCACTAGCATGCCATAGTGGGACTTGGAGGAAGAGGATGCGGACGTGGATGTGGTGACGATGGGCAGAGGAGAGGAGACGGCAGGCGGGTAGCCACACTCCAGCGGGGATGTAGTGTAGATATGCTTGTCAGAGAAGAGGGGGCCAGAGGGGCTGGAGCTGCTGCACAAGAGCTGGACAGGGAAGGGGCCACTGTGGCCCAAGCTTGGGAATGGTCCACTGTGGCTGGTGCGTTCCAGGGCCTGGAGCAGGAACTTTGAGTACTCGCTCATCACTGCCGTCTTATCGCCACCATTGGGCGAGTCATCTTCCAGCTCAGGTGTGACAGGCGCGGCTGGCTGAAGGTCGACGTGGTGTGGGTGGTCTGATAGGTCAAAGCTCACGTCATGGTGGTGCGATGCCTCGGCCTTGTGTGCATAATGGTCCAGCAGACTCTGCAGCACCTCGTCAGGGATGCCCGACTTGTCATGCTTGAGTTCCAGCGGCGACGAGTCCAGCATTGCCAACGTGGGCTCGGGTCCCAGAGAGCCCTGGATGACACTGCTGCCCTGCGGTGCCATATGCAACGAGACAGTCCCATAGTCATTGTTGGCTGCATGGAGGTAGCGCCGCTTCTTGACAAACTGCATTGCGTCATCATAGTTGCTGCTGGTGGTGGTGCTGGTGGTGGGGGGACCCTGCTTGGAGCCCCCAGAACCCTGGAGCAGTCCCATGTTGTCCAGGCCTGAACCTCCCACATGGTCCATGGAGCCAGGCTTCTGGGACAGCAGCTTCTGCCCATGGAGCGAGGTCGATGACTCTGCGCCATCTTCCAGGGAGAGGAGGCCCTTGTCCAGACCCTTGCGCCCAGCCTTTTTGAAGACGAGTTTGGGAGTGCGTCCATGCATGGTGGAGCCTGTCGGGTGCTCCATGTTGAAGTCCTGCAGGGCCATCGTCCCAGATGATGAGCCCCCTCCTGCCACCGCCGCAGCATTCTTCTTCCTCTTGCGCTCGCCACCCTCGCCGGTTTTAGACTTTGTCTTCTTGCGTCCAGAGGCAGCGGCGTTTCCCTGAGTGAGTGAATAGCTGCCATGGCCGAGCTCGGCCTCGCTAAGCTCCAGCATGCTGGGGTCCAGGCCCTTCCTTATGGCTTCTCCACAAGTCCGCTTGTGCTTCAGTAACCGGTCTGTTCTAGAGAAAAACTGAAAATATAGGCAGAGACAGAGAAGAGGGGAAGATTAGAAAGATGGGAGAATTTAGGTTAATTTCTTGGTGGTGTAATGACACAGTACTCATCTGAACACAACAGAGGAAAACATCTAAAATGTAAGTGTTACTTAAGAAAGAACCATATTTCGTTTTTAAATTACACATGAGACCCACACACACGAGAGACCATTTATTTATAAATGTCAAGGGCCAGTGGGCAGGTATAGAGCAACAGGGCTGTTGAATTGGTGGCACTTGAAAATGACAGCATATAATGTGATGTGATGTCACTTGATATTGCTTACCTGTTGGCATGTGTCGCATCGATATGGCTTCTCTCCACTATGAGTCCTTTTGTGCCGTTCCATGTGATACTTCTGAATAAAGCGCATGTTACACTCGTCACAGCTGAAAGGCTTCTCCCCTACAGAAAAAGGGACAGCAGACCATGTTAAGGCTGGAGATCACTTACACAATTCCAGAGATAAAATGTAGCTGCAAGCAGCGATAAGGCGGGACCAAGAAAGAAGACAATACACAATAAGAACAATGTGCACAAATAAGACTGACGAGCTGAGTTGACAGTACCCAGATTTGAACACACAACCATGTGGTCCGAAGGCAAGAGCTCTACTGAACTACAGAGACAATGAAGATTTCATGCAAATTGCTCAAAAAACCAGGCAGAAAATCAGTTAAGCATTTTTTAAACCGCTCAAAGTGGCAGAAGATCTGAGGGCAGAGCTTACTGATCAAAGTGACACATGTGTTCCCCATGAGTCAAGGAACAAGTAGAAACAAGTGCCATGACTTTTGGCCAAACAAGGCAAGAGTTATTATGCCTGTTCAAAGGTTTCATTTTCAAAACATTGCTATAGCGCCACCCTTTGGCCTATTGCACTAAGACTTCTTTCAGTGCTATTTGGCATGACCCTCTACCATACTGTAAAGTGTCATAAGCTAATTACGCTGCATGTAGGTATTAGGGGCAGAAGAAGAAGTTTCACAAAACAGCAATATTCATTGGCTCATAAAAACTTAATTTTTTGTCAGAACACAAAAGTTGTTCGGCATGAGGAGACACATGTGTATCAAAGTGTCATTGCCAACGGTTAATGAGATATGTCTAGTGAATATTCAAATATCAACATTTTGCTGTTGCAGTATTCTATCCCATCACATTCAGAAGTAACGTCTCATTGCCTGACTATCATGTTTTGGTCCCTCCATCCAAATTTGGCCACCTTCGCAGCTCTGAGAGGGCAGTCGAAACACAAACGCATTGCAGGAATCAATGAGTTAATACATTATTCAGTCCCTTGGTAGAAAAGTTCATTGACCGATTTGGTTGAAAGGGTCTGTATTTAAGGCATGATACCTTGCCCACTCGTCTTTGAAAAGTATCTGATTTATACCCAAAATGTAAAGTTCTGAAGCACAGGGACTTACCGCTATGGATCTTTTCATGCCGCTGCAGCAGGTACTTCTGAATGAAGCTCATGTTACACTGACTGCATCGGAAAGGCCTCTCACCTGTGCGATCAAGAGTACAAATCACACACTCACCACATTAATTAATCGTCAGCCTGACTAGAGCCCAGCATCACAGATGATGACCATGTACATCTGATAATGTATTTCAGATGTACACGGTATTTCAGATGTATTAAAAGCCAAATGCATCAATGTGTCACCCAGCACCTTTTTTCCATTGAGCTCAATTTTATTGATCTACTTGTAATGATATGAAGCTCAAATTTGGTCCTGACCAAGCGTACTTTTGGCTTTCACTAAAGTCATCTAATCTGGAACTAAGTTAGGTGGTAGCATTACAAAAAAAATCTAAATGGTATTAGGTCACCAGGCCTTGAGTTACATTTTAATGTACAGTCATATATGAAATTACTCTTTAGCAATTTAATATACAGTCATAGACTGACTCATTATTAAATGACTTTTTGGTAAATAAGAAAGCACCACCTTTTGAAAAGTCATAGTAATTGTACATAAGAAAATGCTGGGGTCCGGGTTTAGCAGACTATAAAAAGTTGTAATTGAGGAATTCAGATGGGATTGCATAGACGTGTGTCACATGTTACATTTATTAAGAGCAATTATGAAAAACCAAGGGAATGACTTGCGGCATCAAGCCGACCTCAAGTTCAAAGAGCCATGTGTATAATTCCCAGCAAAGGGATTGACTAATACGTCCTGAAATACATGACTCATAACTGACTCATCCCCTAGGTTCAGTCTTTGTCTGAATTTACACATGGTCTTTTTTATATAAGTCTGTCTTTGCTGCTGGAAACTATTCTGGCAGAAAACAATACCAATGATGGCGCATTAGGCTTAATATAACTTCTCCGTCCCATTCAGCAACAACCATTTCCTATTACTAAGGCTGCATCTTTCAATGTTACGAATCCGAGTTGTAACATGGCAATACCCCATTTAAAATATTGATTTGTTCAATATTGATATTGATTTGTTCTTTAGGACTGAAGTGCAACGCTATGTAAAAAATATGGGTCTCATTAATAAAGGTAATTAAAGCACATTTTCATCTGTGATGGCTAAGCTCAAACTCAATGCTGGGAAAATGGAAGCTGTGGCTGTGAATAGCCCATAGGCACCAAGAGCCTCTCACCTGTGTGTATTAGCACATGTCTACGCAGGTGGTACGAGCTGCGGAAAGCAGCATTGCAGTGCTCGCAGATGTGTGGTTTTGAGTTGGGAGACAGACAGGCCCCATCTGGATCCAACATCATGGCCTATAGGAGAATAATATACAAGTCTTGTCAGAATTTTTCCAAAAAGATTATCATTTTAATAACCATTTCACTTTTACCTACGTTCAGGCCAGGGTTGTATACTGTAATATACACATAATACACACAGCTTGTAGAAACATTGCAGTTACATTCTTGTACTTGTACAACTAAATCTAAAATTAGAAGTCTAAATAAAGTCCAGAGTAAAACTAGGAGTGAAAAGGGCAGCCTAGTCAAACCACTTAATGTTGAAAAACATAATTAGGTATAATATTATCAAATGCAAAACATTTCTGGGAAGTTGGAAAAGACATCATCACTGCTGAAAATTTTCAATTAAATGCTAGCATTGTCCAAAAATAATTTCTGGTGGAAATCTGTTGAGATCAGTTAAAATGGTTAAGGTTTAAACCTTTGCATCTCCACGTTTCCGCCGAGTTTTGCCCCCCTCTCCGTTGTTCTTCCGCCCTTTTCTACCCGATGCCTCTTTGGGATCTTTACCTGGTCTTCCAGACATCTGAGAACAAAAGGCAAAGTTTACCACAGATTAAGGACTAGTTACTACTTTGTCAACTGTGTGTTAATCATGAAAACATTAAATAAATACTAAGTTATCGTGTAGGACCATGACAAATGCAGAGCCTTAAAATACTACATGGATCAATGCACTTCTTAAAAGAATAACAGTAATTACCATAACAACAATTTCATTCATGTCCCTCATAGGTTCTCCAAGAGGCTGGACATTGCTGATGCTGAGGTCATGCAGGAGCATGTTCTGGTGGTTGTGGTGGTTGCCAAAGGACATTTCCAGCATATCGTTGCCACTTTTTCCAGCACCCCCTCCGGCACAGTGCACACCTACTCCACCACCTCCGCCGTAAAGGGGCATGCGGTAGTCCAGCTCACTCAGCCGCTCCTGCTTAATGCCCATGCCGTGGAGGAAGCCCCCCATGTTGCCCTGGTGTTCAGGGGGTGAATCTCGCTCCTTCTTCAGGATCATCTCCTGTGGCAGCTCACTCATGACGGACTGGGTGGCCAGTCGCGTGAAGCTGGTGACGGGCGGCAGGTGGCTGAACATCAGCATGCCTGGCGCAAAGTTGGGGTCCATGCCACCGTTGCGCAGAAACTCATTGCCTAGTTTGTCTTGGATAATACTCATGGTGGGGCTCTTACTTGGTGCAGGAGGGTGAGAGGGGTGGAACAAAAGACTAAAAAGAAATGCAGGGGAGGAATATCCTGAGAAGGAAGGGAGAATTTCTAAGTTTAGTACAAAGAGGGATAAAACAAAAACAGTAATTCAACAGCGAGCCACTTTTGCACTGGGCCCAAATGCTAAAAATAGCTTGAAGGAAAGAGAAAATGTATCTGCAGTAAGAGAATGTTATTTTTCTTTTAAAGGAAAGTTATCTGCTACCAACTAGATTAAGATAACCTAAATTGACAACTACTACTGTCTTATCACATAAAACACAGTGAAAGGGGACTAACAGTAAACGAATAAATATGCAGTTTTAGATTTGTCTGGTCTTACAAAGACTTTAGTCTTTGTTGACACATTGGATAAAGATTAAAGTAATACAACTATGCCAAAGGTTAACCTCCCAACTAGGTTACCTGTATGCTAGCTATAAATATTGAATTGGAGCCTGATAGTTATAACAGCAGGCATTGAAGAAATGTTACGTGTCCATGCATAGGTAATTATTACCTCACCAACTACTGCTAAACTAGGTAATACATTCGTCCTAGAAATAGCCTCAAGATTGGTATGGGACAGTTATCCAAATTCAGTTGAGTGCCATAACACTCAATTCTTGAGTGACCAAACAAACAGCATTATAATTATAAATGGCCCACTGGCCCGGATAGTACTCGGCCCAGTAAAATTATTATTATTATTAATTATTTAATAATTGTTATTCCGATTATTATTATTATTATGTTATTCCGATAAAAAGTGGCATTCCGAAGCACTGCCATTCCGACTCACTCAATACTTACCCTGTCTCTAACCCTAACTCTAACCTTAACCACCTTAGCTACGCAGTCGGAATGCCACTCTGTTACCCTCCGAGTCCAGGATATTTTCCTGTTGTACTTTGTAATGACTTTGTGAAATTGTCTGGTTACAATTACATTATAATAATGTTCTGTGAGCCCATCATTACGAGGGGCAATTCTTGACTGTTTTATTCAAAAGTAATGTTCCTGGGCCAGTAGCTACAATGACGGGGCCAGTGATCTTGAAAGGTCACTGGCCCAGAGGACCAGTGGCAAATCTCCCTTAATGTCTACCCCTGACAACATCATCAATACTTCTTTATTTATACAAACTGCTGTAAAGAGGTGATATAGGACTGCAAGATTGAGAGTCAAATTAAAAGACATAATTTGCCACATGCTCACACATGTACAGTATGTGCAGATATGTGTGGTGACACAAACAGAAAGTTAAAAAACAAAATACACACACCGCCATGGATACACTACACTTAAAGCATGATTAATAAAATAAGCTTAATTAACCTTTTGTCACCTGGCTTTTTATATAAAACATGCCCTTTTCGTCAGGGCTACCATGTATGGCTGACTTTAAGGGATTGACAAAGATATAAAAATATGCTCCAGGCCCCTACTTCAAGTACCCACTAGTTCACCAATGCCCACTTCGTAGATGTTCCCAGTTCACCAGTGCCCACTTTGTAAACGTGCCCAGTTCACCAGTGCCCACTTCCCAAAAGTGCCAAGATCACCTGTATCGGTATCCATCAATGAGGATTCCATGACGTCAAAACAATCTTTGGAAGAAAGAAATGTCAAACTTCTGCCTTTTCTAAATATAATGGGAAAAGCTCAATGAGTGATGCCTTTGAAATATTACATCCTCATCACGTGTTTGTCTACGACATTTTGTAATCACATGGGACTTGGATTGTAGCCAAACAAAGATCGTTTCTTTCATGTTACCCTTTAATGAAATTAATGTTACTGGTTTTACACACATGACTGTTTTTCTTCTTCGTCACGTTCCTTCCAAACACCAATCTCGTTTGTTGTGAGACCAAGATGAGAAACGGCTTGCGCTTTGGTTTAAGCCAAATTAAACGGTTCAATACACTCGCCTAAAACAAACCATATCTAGGTCAAATCTAATACGTGCGTTTCCAGTAAAATGATGCTGGATATATTACGATATCCTAGCAGGACGTGCATCACGGTTACGTGTGGGAATGGGAATGTATTGTTTTAAGTGTCGACTCCTGTCGACCATTTGGCTACTAGGCGACATAGAATTTTCAAAAGCGGGCGAGCTTTTGTGATGCATAGTAGTAACGTTACTTAGCCAGCTAGTTAGCATAGCAAGCTAGCCTGAATGAGACGAAATCAATGCATTCCCATTCTGCGTCCTTGGTCCAAAACAATCGGCTACGGCTACGATCCCGCAAAACCACTCGGTAGTTCATAATCATACTAATACGTAATACCGTGTCACTATATTTCATACTATTGCCGTTTCCTTTCCAGACCAGCGTTATTATTGTATGGATATCAGTATCTGCCTTAACGCGAACGTCTGGTGTTCATTTGAAGGGCTCCTCTGAACAATAACACTGTACCGATAAAAAACAAAACCGTGGGGGTTCCATTTAAAACAATTAAGTACAACTTCAAAAAACCAAAACAATAACTGAACCGATTCGTATAGCTTTCAAGACAATTCAACGACAACACACACGAGCTTTGATGAGACTCGTGAAATCAAATCTGCCTGCTTGCTCTATTTATTGACGTTATAATTATAGCGCGGTCGGTTTTACACTGGGCTCCATTTATCGAGGTTATTATGTTAAACTCACCGATACATCACCGTTCCGTTTAGACTTCGGCGTTGCGTTTACATCCCGACGTTGTTGTTGCTTTAGCACCCCAAAAATACAGCTTTTTAAGATCCCTGACGGACCGCTTGTGTTTATAAAGGCTAATTACACCAATACACACCGTCGGGCGAGACACCCATTCGCTCGATTCAACACAAATACATAAATATATGCATTTCCACTTGTTTTCCCAGTTGGTTATTTTAAAAAAAAATGGGGGGGGGGGGGGGCAGAGAAAGGTTTGTATTAATTTAAAGCTCCCTCCGTAACAACAATCAAAGCTGCCCTGCTGCCACGAGCTAGTTGCTCGTTAGCCTGCTGTTAGCTTCTAGCTACTCCAACTGAAAAACCCCGCATTACAGCCACGTTTATACCCCTCGGTACGGCGGTGTTGCTTGGCCGGGGAGAGAAAGAAATAACAGATCTCCAAGCTATCGACGCGTCGCAGTGCGGCGCGTCAATTGCTTGGAGGTCTGTTCTTTTTTTCCCCGACCGGGCCGAGCGACCGCTCGTGCGACAGTCAGAAACAATGATGCTTGGCTTTTTTGGGGGGTTTGAGTTTGCGTCTCCTCTCCGCTTCGCTGTTTAAAAACTCGACACGTTCCGACCATAAACCGGGAATAAACGTGACTTTCATTCGCCACTCACCTGCACATGGCCGCAGTTGATCTCAATTGTGCGTGTTTTTGTCTTCCCTCGCTCGCCGCTTTAAAGGGGTTTCTTTTTTATTGCCAAAACATTGTTCTCCTCCGGCGGTCGCTGCTTCCTTCCATCTTGTCCTGGCGCGGGGAATTGTGGGTAATGATAGCGGACGGGTCGTGAGAGGAGACAGGCGCAGGCTTGCTGCAGTGTGTGTGTAGGCTACTGTAGTAGGCTATTGGGTCGGGGGTGTGTGTGTGCGCGCGCGCGCGACAGTGCGTGTGTGAGTGAGAGCATTCTCTCTGTGTGTGTGTGTGTGTGTGTGTGTGTGTGTGTGTGTGTGTGTGTGTATATATATATATATATATATATATATATATATATATATATATATATATATATATATACACACACAGTATTGTTTTTAACTCGTAGCAATGGATAGCCCTACTCCAGCAGTAAAAGTAGCAGATGAGATGGCCATACAGGGCAAAGAAGTACCAAAGACACAATATAAATATCTAAAACGTAAATGGCCCATATAACTTGAATACAAAAGTATATGAGCATCACAATTTATTTACGGTGCCAAAGTGCACAATTTTTGTCTATGAGATGTGAAGTGGAAAAGGCTAGATAATATATTGAAAAATGCTAATACTGTACTAAAAATAAAGTAATTGTACTTAAGTACAGCACTGTGAGTCTGTGTGTGTGTGTGTGTGTGTGTGTGTGTG
This sequence comes from Protomyctophum bolini, assembly GCF_963924005.1. Classification (NCBI taxonomy): domain Eukaryota; kingdom Metazoa; phylum Chordata; class Actinopteri; order Myctophiformes; family Myctophidae; genus Protomyctophum; species Protomyctophum bolini. The sequence goes on along the minus strand of NC_137879.1, from coordinate 16,710,562 downwards.
TGTGTGTGTGTGTGTGTGTGTGTGTGTGTGTGTGTGTGTGTGTGTGCGAGAGACGGACAGACAGACAGACAGACAGACAGACAGACAGACAGACAGACAGACAGACAGACAGACAGACAGACAGACAGACAGACAGACAGACTAGACACAATAGTCTGACTAGACACAATAACACAAACATTCAGACTTACCAGGCAGTCACTCGTGATGTAGCCTCGGAAACCCAGACGTTTTTATTTACTTATGATGGGCTATTTAGTCAGTCCTGGTGAAGAAAAACAGTCATTCACACCTTCTGTCAACTGTCATCCATTCACTCGCAGGCTCGCTGATTTGAATGTGTGAAATCCAGTGAATCATGAAGTGAGTGGTGCACTACTTAATTAGCATTGAAATGCCCCAGTCTGCATATCAGTACACCAGGTGTGCATTTTAGTACTACGTTTCAACAACAACACAACACAAGGCGGGTTCCTTCCTATACTGTGAGTTCTCAAAGGATAAATGTTTAATTTCTGTTACTGTGTAACACAGTAACAGTTTTTGTATTGACTTGTCCATTCTGCATACTGTGAAATAAAAATGTCAAACTCCCCTCAATGACTTTCTTGATTGTAGGAAAGTATGAGTTGATACTTGATGATACTATAGTATCAATTTACAATTTTACAATTTAGGCATTTAGCAGACACTTAATCCACAGCGATTTACAGTAAGCAAGAACAAAAAAAACATGGTACATCATTATACATTAAAATAGTCATCATGAATCATAACAGTGGAATATCTATATGAAACTATGCATATGCTATATAGACAGTGCTATGTCTACATCAAAATGCTATGTGAGTTAGATAAGTTGAGCCTTTTCATACGTCTGTAAGGTCGTCAGGGCCAGGGCAAGTACAGTGCTACGGGCCATGATGGAGTCTGAAGAGGTGGGTTTTCAGACTACGGCGGAAGATTGGGAGTGAGTCTGCAGTTCTGATTGTAATGGGAAGTGCATTCCATAGTTTTGGAGCCAATAAGTGGTTGGATAAGTTGAGCATACGCCTGTAAGGTCGTCGGGCTAGGCAAATGCTACGGGCTAAGATGGAGTCTGAAGAGGTCGGTTTTTAGACTATGGCGGAGGATTGGGAGTGAGTCTGCAGACTCTGCACTGCAGTTCTGATTGCAATGTATGCAAGTATCATATTTGTTGTGTTCAGAGATGGGAGGAAAAAGGTGTTCAGTAAACCGGTCATCACCCAGCCAGCAGCAGGAGTAGGCTTCTTTCCCTGTGAGCAGAACTAGAAAAGCATATTATGGCATGATACAGTTTACTGTACAAGGGTTGCAATGCGGTTTTGAAGGAGGCTATAGGGAGTCACACTTTTTACTGGCTGATCCACATTTTGGTGGCATAATGGTTCATTGAGTATCTTAAAGACCAGGCCCATTGCTGTACACTGTCCTACCCTGAGCCCTCAGACCCTGATCCTAACATAATGGGTTAGGTGAGATCAGTTTGTTTTGAGAGGTCTCAAGTTTTGCAACACTGCAACTGCATGCATTGTCAAAATAACATTGGATGAGTACTCTCCAGCTATACTGCTATACTGATCAACGAGTAGATCCTTTGGTTCACTTTCTAGACTACTTTTGTTGCCATTTTTTCACTGGAAAGATTATTCTCAAAAATACAACCCATTATTCTGCTTTCTTTTTTGATAACATTGATTGTCACCAACTATATGACCGTAAAGTCTGTGGCTTATACTGACAATAATTTTGGGCCCAAAAAGAATGGATTCCGTTTTGCCCATGCAGGTGTAATCACTACTAATCGCAGCTGTGTATCAGCGTGGTGATTTTACAGAGATAAGGGTTTTTCAACCTACAATTTGTCCTGGTCTGACCAGGAGTACTGAGTCATCCGCGAACAAATTGCAGTCACATGCTGATGTCATGTCGTTAGGAACAGTAAAGGCCCTAGTATGCTTTCTTGAGGAACACCACAGCTCACTGGGAGGCTCACAGGGTTCCGTTCACATCCACCACCTGTTCTCCCCCCTGCAGATGAGATTTCATCAAGCTCATGCATGCACTATGAAAACCAATTGCAACTTTCAACTCATCAATCAGTATAGAGTGAAGGTGGACCCTCTTGTAAACAAGTGCAATGCTTTATTGGGTCGTCCACTCACAGTTAACAGTCTTTGTATTGAGTTGAGCTTGAAATGTACTGTAATTCTGAAAACTGCTAATAAATATGGTATTTCAATCAATCAATCAATTTACAGTGTAGTTTATGTACTAATCTCTCTATGAAAAAATAGGGCGGAAGTTGTCTTGCCGGGTCTAAATTATTTCCTTTTTTATACAGATGGGTTACTCTGGCTAGTTTGAAATCTTGTGGGTTGATAGAGAGGTTTGTTATATTGGCAATGATTGGAGCAATAGAGGTGGCTGCGTCTCTGAGAAATTTGGAGGGGATATATTGTCGGTGGAGTTGTTTGATTGTTGTTTTTAAACACATCATTATTTGTTACCATGGTGAGTTTAAAAATTTCCTTTGTAACCAAAAGGAAAATTATCACTAGCTAAGAATCATTGCTTGCAGTGATGTTTGAAATCAAGCAATTTATTTTATAGAATACATAGTTGAGATGATACTTGTAATCTAAGGCCTACCATAAGTATAGTTAGGTTTTTTTGTATTATTAAGGTTTCAGTCTGAAGCATTCTTTCTACACATTCTGAGGTGAAAAATGTAAAACTGTGATGTGACTAATTCGACTCCCTGTCGTTTAGATGTGTATTATTTATAACCACAAGGTGTCAGAAAAGTCCAAGGATTCAAATGGAGACTGGCTGCAAGTTAGTACCAAAGCCATGTAGCAATTTCAGGGGCAAAGGTGGGTCCAGAGCAAGGGGTGATTTGACAGTAGAGTGATGCAGGGATAGGGGATGAAAGGAGAGGGATGTTTCTTGTGCAGGCTGCACAACTTTGACCATACAAAGCATTATAAAAGCAATATAGGCCTATCACTGATAATTGAGATTCTTCTAATCGATTTAATGTAAAGAAAAAAAAATGGGAATGCTAACAATGCTATCATTTGCTCATGTCTCTGTTTATTAATGATGGGAAAGTCCCCTGGAATGGGTTAGGTCTTAACCAAGTGTAAAAAAGTGAATAGTTTGCTAGAATGACTGTAGCCTACTGCAATGTAATCCTATCTAAATGTTGTGTAGCCTGTTTTTGTTGAAACATTTAATAGTGAACAAACATATGATTCAATTCTAAACTTAAACTTAAACTTGCTTGCTTAAAAAATAGGACGTACTTGAATCTTGAATCATGTATGTAAAATAGCCTACATTTTATTTGACCGCTTTCTTTAATCATGAATGAACAGCATGCAGGTACTACTGACAAACTGATTCATGAAAGCAGTCAGCTATACTCACCTCTGGGATAGTATAAATTATAGTCCAAGTAGGCCTAATATCAAGATAAGGTGCAGAAAGTCAGGCACAGAATAATCATCTTGGTTACTGTTTTGCATCCCATCTTGAGAATGTGTTAATGTTGTTTAGTTGAATCTTTTCTGTCTCTTGAATTTGCTGAGGTTAGAAGTAATTGTCAGAATGTACACTGAAATTGCTGGCAAAAATCTGAATGACCTCTACAAAGAGAGACCATTCAGTCCTGGCAAACACTAGTCATCCCAGTTCACTGAGTTGAGGTTGCTTCCATCTGGGTGTAGATATCATCTATCAAGATGCAGGAATAGATAGAACTTTGCTGTTGTACATGATAAAAATCTATGTTTCTTGTGCGTATTGTTGTGTGTTTATTGTTTTTGATGACTGCATTTACTGCTGTTAAACAAATTGCCCTTCTGGGATAATAAAGTTGACCTTGATATTGAGACAGATAAAGCTAAATACTATGTCAGTACAATGCATTCTTATTTATTTCAACTTTTTCCAAACATTTAAATCATTATGTCTCTCCTTAGCCATTTAAAGATAGCCACATTCAGCAAAATAGCAATATGAAATGCAGAGAAAATGCATCGAGATGAAGAATACATTTCCATATACTGTAATTGTTTGGGTTAAGAATTCAGGTTAATTTACAGAACGAATACAGAAACGAACTGGGAGCCAATGCAGGGCAGCCAGCCAGCAAGTGATTATAAAATTATGCTAATTTTGAATGAATTAATCAGAATGTACATAATGAAAATAGAGGATTGCATTTTGAAGTTTACTTGAGTATATCCAATTTCCTTGTACATTGCTTGTAGATCTGCTATTTTCAAAAGATTTTTATACATTTGAAAACTTGTGAAATTGTACATTCTGCTCTGTACTTTTGATATCAATACTTTTGTACTTTTACTCAAGTATAAATTGAATTCCAGACTTCTACTTGTAACAGAGTATTCTACATTGTAGTAGTATTATAATTTTTTATTATAATTTTTGCAACCCATTTTTTCACCCAGTGTCTATCACCCAGCGGACTGACCTCATGCTTCTTTCTATGCATGAGGAGTCCAAGCTGCTTCTTTTCACCTGACAGGGGGGAGTTTCCCCGGCCAGACGTTGCGTGTGGAAGGAACACGTTATTCACGCAGTTCCTTTCCCCTCCATCAGGTGCCCCGGCTGGCCATGGGGGAGGTGGTTTAGAGACCAGGATTACTGCGTGTTTTTTGTGAGGGTACCTACCCTAGGGGACACGGGGAGAACATGCAAACTCCACACAGAAAAGCCCTTTTGCCAACCCCGCCTCGGGTTGATGACGCAGAGGAGGGAAACACACCCACAGCGTCCCCAGTGGGAATCGAACCCAAGACCTTCTAGCTGTGTGACAGGCTGCACTACCGTCTACCGACTGTGCCACCATGCTCCCTTACATTACATTATACATTGTAGTATTATTGATAGTTTTACTTAAGTAAAATCGTGATTATTATTATTATCTTCACAGATTGTTCTGTCATTGTGGTCGTGCTCAGTAATGAGCTCAGACATTTTAATGTTGACACCACATTTATGAGAATATTTTATTCTTGTTTTATTGGATCTGTTCTAACCTGGCTTTACATGAACAAGTTGGAAGCAATTTTCTGCATGTGCACAGCAATTGCAGTCATAAAACTGAATGACCTCTCGCAAATGTACAAAGTCGGAGCTACAAAGAAAGCCCATACAGTCGTTCCTGATGCTATAGTCACCCCGGTTCACCGAGTTCAGGTTGCTTCCATCTGGGTGGAGATATAATCTGCCAAGATGCAGGAGTGGGTTTAAGAAGTAATTTGTTCCTGCTGCTAATGATCTGTAATTGTATGTTTCTTGTGTGACTTGTTTGTGTGTTCATTGTTGATGACTGTACGGTAATTACTGCTGGCTTAATAATATAGCTCACTCACCTTGACCTTGATTCTGAGAACGCTAAAGCCAATTAGCCAAATACTGATTCAGTACACTGTTTTCTTATTTATGTCAACTATGTAAATAGTATCAATCTTTGCACTGAAATCTAACAAGACCAGAATGGAGCAGTTACCTCTTTCAGCAGCAAGGATAAGATCACCATGGCTTTAAGGAGACAGGGTCAGTACTCTTAAGAACTCTGAAACAGAGACACCTCAACACCACGCAAAAAGTATACCTAAATGTGTGTTTGGAGAAATACCAAACCTCAACATTTACATCTTAGGAAAATGAAGACATGTTTTTAAAATGCAACCTTATTATTTCTATGATGAATAGTTTAGAACTTAATATGTAAAACAATGTGTTAGATTACCTTGACCTTTTACCACCAAATTGCTCCATGTCAGATGACTATGTTCACTCAAACCTAAACCTAACCCCAACCATACCCATTTCTTTACATTTCTGTCATTGATTGGGCCCTTAATGTCGTTCAGCTTCATAGAATACACATTATTTCATTGATGCCTGTGACTGAATCTCAAATTCTGATCAGGGCACATAATGCATTGGCCTCTGGATGACAACTCAGACATTCATAATGCATTTGCGATGGTCTGACTTTCATTGACTATCAGTGGAGCATGTCACATGAAGGTTTTATGGTTTATTAATAACCCTTTGAAGGACAAATCATTCACAGTCATGATCTTCTCTGTTCTCAGCCAAAAAGGGACCCAAAGTGAATTCTAAATCCCTATTTTAAAACAGGCCAAGCTAAGAACCACATTCATACTGTATCCAGACCATCTCTAATTGCCTATCCAGCTGTGATAAGTTCAGCGCAATGAGTGTGGTCTTTAACTGACACTGGTTGTTTTATTGGTGGTTACTTTGCTTACTCAACCAGTTCAGTGGTCTTGTGATTAGTGTGTCCGCCCTGAGTCTGGGGAGGGTGGCGTTTAATCTCTGGTCGAGTCATAGCACTGATAGCAGACTATAAAAATGGTAAACAATACCTCCCTGTTTGGCAAGCATCAATTGTTGGACTGGGGGAACATACTAGCATCATGTCCAGGAGCAGGAGGTGTACTTGTACATCACGGCTGGAGGATGTACTTGTACATCAAGTCACCTCACACTACAGAAACAGGAGATATCTATGGGCCATACAGTTGTTTTAGACAGTGTCTAAAATTATCGATTCAGCAATGCATCGCGATCTCGCCGTGGAGCAATGTCCAACTATAAATATGTACAGTAAAGGATGGCCATCTCTGTTAAATCTGGCCCTAATAACGGCATGATGGAAAACGTTACATGATTCTATTGACATATTTTGGTAGATCTGCTCTTAATTCTCTTTGACTTAGGCCGGGTACTAAGCTACCAGTCGTTTGACAAATATCCATGGCTCTTCCTCCACCTTGCACTTTGTAAGCCTGAATTGTAAATTGTAAAGCTATAAGTAACGAGGTGAACTCGCTGGGATTTCTTTTACATGAGAACTGTGTGAATGAGGAGAGATCCCTAAATATTGAAATGTCAAATAATATATGTACAATATTTAAAGAAAAAGAAAATACAATCATACAAATATTCGAATGAGACAATTATACTATCAAGCAAAGGATTCCTTTCAAAGGAACCAAACTCATTATCCTGAAGGCTTCGTGTACTTCCCCTCTGTTGACACTAGAGGGAGCCGCTGCACCACAAGACCGGTCCATTCTTAGAAGAACATGCATTTATTTTTAGGCTACTGGTCTTTTCCTCGGGTTAAGTACAGGCCAGCCAGGGACGTTGAACACATGTGCTAAATAAAATGACTGACTGGCTGCCGTGGCTGGCAGGTTGTACGGTTATGGTTTTCTCTATTACACAGTTTATCCGCTCTGCTGCTCATACCTGATTGGGTGGGACAAAAACATATTTGCCTGCTCCCCTCCCCAACCAGCCCTACATCCATCTGCCAGCAGTGCCGCAGCTCTGCTCAAGTATTTTCATTTGGAGCCAGTCTCATTTGAACCCGTGCCCAGGCAGCCACAAACGCGCGCTCCTCTGTCCTCTCATTACGTGCGCTGGTTTCCTCTACCCTAATGGATCTATCCGGGACACAGGAGTTGAATGTGGGATGACCGTTTAAAGGATTTTTGAATAATTCCGTTGGATGTAAAAGAAAAGAAAAAAATAAGCTTTTAAAAAGAAAAAGAAGATAAAGCTAAAAGTTGGCAGAGGACAATTGCAAGGGTCCGCTCCAGTGCGCACTGACCCTGTTCAGATATGTAGCTATTGCGCAGAATATTATCTCATCACTTGCGAGGGATCTATATGGGGGAGAGCGGTAGCCCATCTCCATCTCGTATAATGCGCGCATTATAGTGTGCAAAATGTTACTGCTGCTGCACTGTTTGGACAGGACGAGCACGAGCACCAAACTTGCGTAAAAAGGCCAGCACATTTGAACGGACACAATAAGTGATCATCATGTCGTCTGCAATACGGAGGAAATTCGGCGAGGACTACCAGGTGGTGAACACACACCAGGGCATGCCTTTCTCTGCGCCCGTGAGGAAGAAGAGGCAGCGGTTCGTGGAGAAGAACGGCCGCTGCAACGTCCAGCACGGTAACCTTGGCGGAGAGACGAGTCGCTACCTCTCCGACCTTTTCACCACACTTGTCGACCTCAAGTGGCGGTGGAACCTGCTTATCTTCATCCTCACCTACACGGTGGCGTGGCTGGTCATGGCTTCCATGTGGTGGATCATAGCCCTGATCCGTGGCGACCTGAGCCACGGCGGCCACGACCCGTCCTACACGCCGTGCGTCGCCAACGTTTACAACTTTCCCTCGGCTTTCCTGTTCTTCATCGAGACGGAGGCGACCATTGGGTACGGCTATCGCTACATCACGGAGAAGTGCCCTGAGGGCATCATCCTGTTTCTCTTCCAGTCACTGCTGGGCTCCATCGTGGACGCCTTTCTCATCGGCTGCATGTTCATCAAGATGTCGCAGCCGAAGAAGCGCGCCGAGACGCTGATGTTCAGTCAGGACGCAGTCATCTCCCAGCGGGACGGGAAGTTGTGCCTCATGTTCCGAGTGGGGAACCTGCGGAATAGCCATATGGTGTCAGCTCAGATCAGATGCAAAGTCATTAAGGTAAGCTGCATGGCACCAAAAACACACGATAAGTAATGTTGGGCTATACCCATTACCCAAAGGTGCGATTCCGTGCGAATAAAGTAGACAGTTGCATTTGCCCCCCCCCCCCCCCCCCCCCCCCCCCCCCCCCCCCCCATATCGTCCCCGCGAGCTTTGCCGGAGATGAAAAGCACAATGTCATTTTTAGTAAGCTACACAGCACCAAGGTTACGGTCAGAAGAACGCGGTTCCTTTGAGCAATATGAGGGAGGATTAACAAATTCACTTAACTTGTTCGAAAATTACACATTGTGTTTTATGTGTGCTTTACAACTCATGCATTGAATTTCCATTCATCACCACAATTGAATGAATTCCTCTGGGGACTGAATTCCTCTGAATTCTGAATTCATTCCTCTGAATGAATTCCTCTGGGGACACTATGAGGTATATTTAACCAATCTTAGTAACCAAGTTGAATTTGTGGAAAAACTGCAGCCGTTTCAGACGGGGGACTAAGGCTGCTGTTTTAATTTGGGTTACATTTATTTATTTTAAGTTGCAATGTATATAATGAGCATCATTAAGATAGGCCTATCGGTATGTCTCCTGCACCAAATAGTTCAATGCCAGACTCTAGTATATGGACAATCTAACTGCCCATTCATCTTTTTCCTTTCCTTGTTTCGCTCTTGCTTCTTCCCTCGACCAATTTCTGATCTTGCTGAGTGTGTTTTCAAGTAAAGTGGATGTCATCACAAATACTGTCCACCAGTCAGCAGAATGGCATTCAATGGGCCATATAACTCCAGCTCTTTTACCATTTGTCTGTTGATCAGATATATTGTCCCCTGAGGGACAGTAGGGACAGACTTATTGACTCTAAGTTATATACCATGCAGGTATCCTCTATTGAGCGGGACACAATGGCTACACTTTTATAAAGATACAACAAATGTCATTAATCTGGTTTAGTGGTTTGCTGACAGTGGAAAGTGAAATACAGTTTTACAAAGTATACCCATTATTGTCAGGATATATATGGATATATGGATGTTTCCAAAGTTGTAAAACTCCTCTTAAGGATGAAGGATGACACAGCTGTGCTGTGCTGCCTCAGCATAAATGCAAAGACATAAAGCCACACAAAAACAAGACTTTAGAGTCTAAGCAGCTAGAGGCTGTGCAGTGCTGCACATGCTCCCCCAAGTGGACAGAAGTGTTTTGAACCAATCACCATTGTCTTTGGAGTTACAAATAAAAACATGAATTGAAAAAAATAAAATACAAAATAGACAATTATTCATCATACAGGAATCGTTGTGTCTGTTTGTCACACAAAATCAGAATCTGTCTCAAACTTGGTGTGTGTGTGTCTCATATGACCTTGTGTGCTGAGCCAAATGGCAGACTGAGGTACCAACGGTTCCCAAAAACCTAAATTTAGTATATGCATCCGATTCCTTGTCCAACCCAAACACCCAACCCAAACCGTCGGCTTCATGGTTTGGCAGAGTGTCATGTCATGTTTGTGCCCAGCCCAGTGTTAAGTCTCTGGTTGGCTAACTCAACCTGTCTGTCAATCAGAGCAACAGACAGGCTGGGGCCCGGGGGTGGTGGCAAGGCACTCTGAGATGGTTTGGACATGTGAAAAGGAGGAATGAGGGGTTCATTGAGAGATCATGGGACAAGGAAGGATGCTGAAGAGGAACTGTCAGGTAAGAGGAGAAGAGGAGGCCACAGGAAACACAGAAAACGGAAACAAAGTTTAAATAGATGATCCACTGTGGCACCCCCGATGGGAATTAGCCAAAAGAAGAAGAATCGGCAGTATCAAACTATCAATGTGACGACTGGCATCATTCCCGACATGCATGGCCCCAAATAGGCCTGATTGATTGAGTACTTTAGCAGAAAAATCACCAGTGAAATACCTGGGTTGTATCTTGGAGGGTACCTTGCCTGTGGCCGAAAGTTGGCCAGCAAGGTTTTTGGCATGGACAGCAAGGTACTTAGATAGGGAGATCATGGAGGAACTTCGCGTCAGACTATCCAGCATAATATAGCTATCCACCTCGGAGGAAAGTCTGGTAAGACATTTCCTGTCAGCCTACTGTCTCTCCCTCCATAAAAAATATAAAATAAAGGCTAAAGCCACAAAAAAATAAATAAAAATAATAATAGACTGATCAGGGTCATACTAGACTTGCGGCCCAGAACCATTATAGGTAGGAACCAGTTAAGAGAGCTCAACTGGCTCCCATCCAGTGTTACCATGGCCAGATTGACCAAGGTTCATATTAAGATCAGGCAAGGTCTCCATATTTTCAAAGACATGTTTTACTCAGGTAAACAAAGTACACTTTATCAGAGCCAGTGTAGGAAATATGCGCACAGTCCACTCTATGGGCTGCTTTCAAAGCCCTGTTTCTCCAAATCGGCACAATGAAAGTCGTTTCTGGTGAAAACAAGGTTTTTCAGCGGCCGACAGCAGGCACTGTGATACTCGCCGTCAGGTTTTTCCACCACAGACCGAGAGAACAACCGGTCAAGACACCACACACAGCATTTTGTCATTGTACATGCAGTTACGGATATTTGGCTCTTCAAAATAAGTGTTACGTGCGATAAAACCTTGGCAATGCGCGAAAGATTAATTAATGCTGGCGGCAAAGCGGTTAATAGTAAAGTGAGTAAAGGCTCATTTACTTACATAGGAGCCACACAGTCGAACAGCCTCGAAAACCAGTGACAAACTGACAACCAATCTGAGGTTTTAAGACAAAACGAAATCAGACAAAAGCATATACATTAGAAAAGGTTCCCCTATAGAGGTCTAGGAAAGATAAGGGAGTGCTTTATTTATGTATGTACTATGTACTGTATGTTACAGTCATGTGTTTTGTATTGTAATGTATTTTTAACTTTTTAAGTTTACAAGTTACAAATGGAAATAAGTCGCAAGACTTTCTTGTGTTATCCTCAAACTACTATAACCATGTGTTTTGTTTTGCTTTTCAAATAAATCAAATCAAATAATTGTACTTTAAAGTTTAACAAAAGCACAGAGGTAGAGCCTCTGTTTCCATTGGCGTCCTGTGTTTTCAATTCATCGAAAGTAATAGTAATCATAAGTGCCACTCATGAACACTTGTGAAATAAATGGTAAGGGTTCATCTTAAAAAGAAAATAATGAGTCTGACTAAAGAGTATAAGTTGTGCTTCATGCGACATCTGGAGGCTGTACTGCTCCTTACACCCAACCAGGTCAATGTTTGGACTGTAATCTTTTGAGCCCCATTCTTAGCTAGTGCTGTTAAAAGATAAGGCAAGTTTATATGTATAGCACATCTCAACCCCCTTAATATTATAGACCCATTATATTCATATTCCCTGTAGAACCCATGGCTTACAAATTTACTTAAAAAGCGTTTCTATATAAGCATGCAGGAAATCTCAAGCATCTTTCCCCCAGGTTCATTCAAACCCATGTAGAAAAAGCACAATGTATCTCGCTATCTCAGTATTATGTATTTTATACTCTATATATTGTCAGCATTATGGAAACTATTATACCTGATTCTGCATTTGCAGACAAAGATGCCTAAGCATCCTTTTTCACACAACATCAGTTTTTCAGAGTCTGACAGACCCTGTCCAAAGGACAATTGTGCCTTGTTGTGACAAGCAGCTTTGAAGTAATTTCGTCCCCTCTGAGGAGTGGCGTGATCATCTAAAGTGACAGTGTCTTAAACCTTGGGGCCGCAAAACGTGCTGTACATTTGCACATGCGGTTGAAATTTACCAGAGCGCTTCCTGTCACCCATGAAGCTCGGGCCACAGTGTGATAGGTTTGGGTTTGGGGCATATGAACAAACTCAAATATCACAATATTTTTGACCAAATAGATGATATTGACATTGTGATGGTAATATTGTACTGACAATACAAAAAATGTGAATTTTTGACAATTTGTGAAAGTGTAAAATAAGTGATTAAAAGGACAACACTTATGCGTGTGGTGCAAGTCCACTTCAGACAGCATACCTCTGTTTTAAAAGGTATTAGCAGAGTCATTACCTGGGTTTGATAACGGCATTTCTGCATTCCAGTGTGGGCGTGGTTCAATTCAATACAATATTACAGCTTGAGAGTGAGAGATTGTTACATAAGCAGAGGCATGGACCCCTGATCAGATCGTATCCTGGCAGTGTTCATTCTTTATCAGACATTGTCACGCATCTACAACAGACATATGCACATCACAGATGTCAGTGCATAAGTCTCACTATATTATATTTATATTTGATGCCTGAAGGCCTAGAATTATCTGACAACTACCAGAAATTCAATTCATGTACAGTATCTAGGCTAGTACATGACATTAATTCAAAATAGAACAGACTGCAGTGGCTAGTGCAGTGTTAATGCAGGGGGAAATATTTCGATTATGGCATTTCTGCGTTGGAAGGTGTACTGTAATCCAATTGTCCCATTGATGCGATGTTATTCCCATGCCACTGCAGGGATAGACTGCAAAGTCAATGTAGCAGGACTGTACAGTAGTACATCATCCACTACTACTGTACTTCCACTGGGGGAGCCAGGCCAGTGCTTCTATTCAGACACAACTCAAGGTCACTGCCAGGCTACACAGTTGGCAGGAGAAAGATACATGTTGCAGTAAATCCTAATGACAGAGCTGTGTAAAGCACTGGAACCCAACTGCAAATCAAGTCTTGAGTTATATGAATGATAGGTTGTGAATTGGTCATTGTGCTGTAGCTCTTTCCGATGTTAAAATCATAGTGTATTCTTAATCAATACTTATATTGTTTACAATGCAATAAAATTATTATGCAAGAAATGCTGCCTTCACTTGTTTGTTGGAGCAAACAAGCAAACTTCTCTTTGTTCATTATTTCAACGTTGAAAGAACAGGAAAAAGGGACAGCAAAGCACACCAATTCAGCTGGTGTGTAGGCCTATTTGCTGTACATTAGTTCATAAGCAGAGGCAGGGTACATGATATTCCTTTGTTAAATAAGACAGACAGACAGACAGACAGATCCCCTAATTAATTCATTAATTAAGGGTGCTGTTGAGAGAATGGTATCACAACATGAACATCCCATGTCCAAGTCTCTTCTCCTAGCTTACTGAGTTGCTCCCTGTCTTTCTCTGTGTTCTTTCTCTCTCTCTCTCTCACACACCCACACACACACACACACACACACACACACACACACAAGGAAGGAAGGAAGGAAGGAAGTGAATTCAAAGTGCCCTTCAAAGGGCCTGCTTTCACTCAAGCTAAATCTCAGGTGGCTTGGTAAATGAAGCATTCCCCGTATCAGAGTCATCAGACCCTGTTCCAAAGACCATTAATTTCCCCCTTGTGGCATCGAATCTTTAGCATCAATACCCGAGAACAACAACAGGCTGTCGCTGTCTCAGAACCACGCAGATGGCAAAGGCTGCAGCAGGTGTGGCGACCTGTCCTCCACATGTTGAGATGACACACAACAAGTGATACTGAACATGTACAGCAAATATGGAATTACACAAATGCACATATGAATCTGTAGGGAAGCAAGGAAATGAATGCATAATAATGAACCTTGGAACCTGGATAATGTCAGGAGTCTGAAACACGATAGCGTGACCAAAATGCTCCAGCTGAAAATTAGTAGTGCCGTTACGCTCTCAAATGGGGCGATCTGAGGACGAGGAGTGCACATAATTCCCATAATCCACCTGAGGCACTCTTGAGAGGAAGGTGTGTTACAACAATGTATAAAAAAGTTTCTCATTGAAGATAGAGAGGTTCATGGAGGGACAAATTATTTTGCAGTCGTTCACTTCAACAACTTCAAGGACATTCTCTGTATTGGCCAGATGGCCAGTTGGCCACTATCCTCAACTCTCTTGCTCCTACCTGCACTCTTTCCCATCTTATCCTATGCCCAGAAGAAGTCGTGCTGGTTTGTTGTTGCTGTTGTATTTTCTTTCCATGGTATTTTCATCTTGAAACTGCGCGTGCACACGCCCGTTGTACGTATTGCTTTCAATCGCCTTTATCTCCAATTCCTTGTCCCAGATGGCATTTCTGGTCAAAACGAGGTTTTTCCACAGCAGATTGCCGACAATGATCATTGTGATGAGGGTTTGTCATCATTCAGCGAGAGATCAACACCCGGTCCGACAACACACACACACACACACGCACACACACACACACACACACACACACACACACACACACACACACACACACACACACACACACACACACACACACACACACACACAGATTAAATTATGGTGCGTTTTGCGTCCCAAAAGGCCAAAACGCAGTTTATAGTTATGGGATGCAATACACCAACAACCTCTGCATCCATGGGATGCACTACTGTACTCAACATGTACAGTAATAATCCATGTGGAGAAAAAAAATAGCGGGAATTCTTTTTTGCAGTAAAACAATAATCCAAGGACACGATCATTTTGCATGGCCGCATCCGACCTCATCCTACGTTATAAACAATAAAATCCATGTAGGAGAACCACTAGTTGTAGAACCACTAGTTTGTAATAACTAGACCTGTACGTGCCCGTCGCAGTCGGCCTACTTGGGAACGATGCAATTTGGGAACCTAATGATATACATTGCCATAGCACCCGTTTTAACTGTCAGCCGGTGTCCCACATGGAGATTTGTGTGTGTGCCTGTGTGTGTGAAGACTGCAAACTGAAAAGTGTACATGGCAATCAACGCCTGATTGGTTGAGCCTCAATTGGCTGAGGCAGAGGTGAAAGGAGTTTGCCTCATTATCGCACACAGAGCCGTTGGATAGCACTCATCTCCAAGATTTATTCAAGATCATCCAGTGGGAAGAATAGAAAGACATATAGACTCAATAATCATGATCCTGAATGCAGATGTCACCTTCTGGGAGAAATCAGCACTGTTTCAGTGTGATGATGCCTACTGTTAGTTTTGGCGTGGGGTTGTGGAAACAGATTTTGCCCACAGAGACAAGCCAGGGATCTGTGGGCACTTGTGTCTTCCTGTGAAATGTCACACCCTTCTGTCCTCAACATCACTGTGAATATGAATCGCAGACTGGTCGCCATCTGTGGACCAAGAGGGTGCTCTGTGAAAAGGCCTTGCATACAAGTGAAATGCAGGCAACGGGCAGAAATAAGTACCTCTTGCATCCCAGTTAATTTGGGAATGGATGGACTTATCTGAGTGGATGTAGTATTTTTCTTATTACTGTGTATATATTATATATTTATTTAATTCACTTACACAGACGACGGGACTTGTAGAGATCTGTTACTATCTTCTGAGCAGAGGACAGCACTTTACATAACTTCCTGTCTTTTTGCATATTTTATAAATTTAAAATGTTCCCTTCCTCGCCAAGCCTTCCCCATTATGGTATAGCTTAACCTAATTTAAGAGCAAAGGGTGCACAATATTTTACTTGACTATGGCATCTTGCATTCAGAAAATATAGCTTTTCAACAGTTCCAATAGGAACTAATGGGACATGTCTTGGCAGTCAAGCTAGAATAGCAGTGATATAATGTTCTGAAAATGAGGATACATCCATACATCATCATCGGTTTAAAGTCCGCTTTCCAGGCACCACAGGGTTGGACTATGGATTTTCGATATGGCTTTCTTCCATCGGGAACAGTCCATGGCCACCTCATGGTCGAGTGCTTTCGTATCAGCAGAAAATGCAGAAGAAATGTATTATCACAAAGTATAAGTATCCCAAACAAAACATTATAGTACCAACGTTCTCTGCAAGTGACATATGCTATGTTGTAATCGACGTTAAAGGAAAACTAATAAAGTGGAAAGTAGATCTTTGCAGATCTTTAACAGTCCTTTGACATATCCCTATAATACCTGTAATTTCATATCCAATCATTCCAATGTCCCCCGTGCTACAAATGAATGCTCTCCTATAATAGCTCTAACTTGTTTTAAATAAAAGTGTCCCCTCATATAGCAGCGTTCTATCAGTATTAGCATTATCTAAACACTACAGTATATTGGGTGGAAGCTCACATGTTTTTATCTCCACGGGTCCACGACTCCACCTCATGTCATTCCATATGGGGCTATTTCTGCCATATCTATACCCAGGGATGTGCCATGTGCGCATCCAAACTATGCAGACTTGGCACAACTGTTCCTTCTCTGCATTGCACCAGCTCTATCACTCTGTGCTGGTATTCTCTTTGGCATTGTGTATAGCCCCAGGCCCAGCATGCTGCTATAAACAGGAGAGCACAATTGGAAACACCTTGCTGATCAATTAGCCCTAGCTGGCACCTCTCACGAGTCACTCCCACCATCTGCATTGAGTGAAGCAAAATTATTTTGCACAGTCCCCATTGCACATTTCCTTTTGCAACTATTGTTCATCTATATCGTTTGTTTATCTACATTTTATTTATTTATTTTATTCCAGTCCAGTACTATATTCTTATTATCTTGTGTATACTATATTGTATTGCAGTGG
Source organism: Protomyctophum bolini (assembly GCF_963924005.1). Classification (NCBI taxonomy): domain Eukaryota; kingdom Metazoa; phylum Chordata; class Actinopteri; order Myctophiformes; family Myctophidae; genus Protomyctophum; species Protomyctophum bolini. The sequence goes on along the minus strand of NC_137879.1, from coordinate 16,693,442 downwards.
AAGTGGCTCAGTGGCGTTTTGAAGCACCCGGAAGGACCGTCTACTTCCGCCATCATAAAACAAATCAAGTCAGATTCAGATAGATTGGTCAAGTCAGGTTCAGATAGATTGGTCAAGCCGATCAGGAGAAAAACAGATGAGGAGAGACGGGACTGTTTTCTTCATTTGGTAAATAGTAGGCCTTTTATCGTAGGAAAGTGGGAATGTATAGTATAAGAGGTTAGGATTTTATAGTAGGATTGTAGGGATTTATAGTGGGGTTACACAGCAGTCGAATGTCCTGACTAACGTCGTGTCCTGGTTGATTTACAATGATACCCACCCTCTTTTCCCTGAATTTGACTACAATTAGGCTGGAGGCTCAGAGTGCCATTGGCAAAAAAGAAGGGTTACAAAACCTTGTTTGTACCAACTGCAGTGAACATTTTAAATAATAAAATGTTTAAATAGTTCTACCACCTAATCCTGACAGCCCATGATCACTGTTGCTGCGTTATCTGATTGCATTTTATATAGTATTTGAATGCATAATAATAATAATAATAATTATTATTATTATTATTGAATGCATAATTAATTCCATTACCCCCAAAAACTGGGAGGCATAATCTTCTGTTACTACCTCGCGCTGTCACATCTCATCTCTCTCTAGAAGCGTTTATATTCCAAACGAGATACTTGGTTAAGTCAGAAATGAGGACGGAACATTGCCATTTTGCTCGAAACCATGGAGAGCTATATAGATTTAGAGAGAAGAGACAGTTTAGTCGGGCCGTAAACAAGGAAGTGAACGGCAGTGCGCATGCGCAAAACATGTCTAGGAGCACTGAAGATGCCAAGCAAAAACAAACGATCCGGCTTTATATCATTAAAAAATACCGTAAGATGTCCATAGACGTCATGGGCCTCCTATGGTGTAATATGGGTGTAATTCTAAAGCACAAAAGCTGTTAACCCGGTCGATGCCAAATGTTGCACACACTCCCTGGATGCCGACGAACCTCTGCCCCAAATTTCCCAGAACGGCCTGTTATAGAAGATTTTTTTTAAATATTACTCCTCCAGATTCTGTCCAAAAAGTCCCGCGAATCGTGACAAACTATCTCTATATGTGTTCAGATCTGTATGATATTTCATATTCTATCCTAATTGGCTAACATTGGCTTTCAAAGTTTGAAGGATTGGCCCGTTTTGAACAAAAAGCTTCAAATCATGAACGCAGCGTGCAATTTACGTGAAATCGTTCACAGACTTTCCTACTAGGCTGAAGAATATATCCCCTTTTCACCATTTTCACATTGGCCTGTTATAGTGCCACCAACAGGTGGACTTTTGCAAAACACATTTTTGGAACAAAATGCCTCAAATTATGAACGCAGCATGCAATTCACGTGAAATCTTTCACGGACTTTCCTACTAGGCTGAGGAATATATCCCACCCTTTTCACATTGGCCTGTTATAGCGCCACCAACAGCGCACATTTTTGGAACAAAATGCCTCAAATCATCCAATTGCCATCCAAAGCATGAGAAGAAATGTCACCCTTTTCACATTGGCCTATTATAGCGCCACCAGGAGGCCACAACCTGACCTGCCCTGGACCTGTGCCCTGAGGTGCACTTCTAGTTTTTTATCTCATGTCCATGAGCAAAACACTGCTGCTGCCTTCTGCTGCTTGTCCGACTCTGTCTGTCAATATTGTCGATTGATTTGTGTTGTTGTCCTCCAGTCCCGGCAGACCCCAGAGGGTGAGTTCCTGCCCTTGGATCAGTGTGAGCTGGATGTGGGCTTTGGGACAGGGGCGGACCAGCTGTTCCTCGTGTCACCCCTCACCATCTGCCACGAGATCAACACCAAGAGTCCGTTCTTTGACCTGTCACAGCGCTCGCTCATGATTGAGCAGTTTGAGATTGTCGTCATCCTAGAGGGAATCGTCGAGACAACTGGTTAGAATGTTTTCATGCAATATTTGAATAAGCTTTTGTTTTTCTAGACTTTTATTTTTAACCAATGGTGTGTAGCACGATCCATTTCAACACAATTGTAACACTATAGTCTGACTCTTTAAAAAAATAATTCATTCATATGGTTCTCCGTAATGATTCCCTCCTGTGAGTTTGTTTTCGTCCCTGTTCATAACATCCTGTTAAATTCTGATTTGACCCCCAACTAGGTATGACTTGCCAAGCCCGCACGTCTTACACTGAAGATGAAGTTCTTTGGGGCCACCGCTTCCTGCCCGTCATGTCTCTGGAAGAGGGTTTCTTCAGGGTCGATTATTCCCAGTTCCACAACAACTTTGAGGTCAACACGCCTCCGTACAGCGTCAAAGAGCAGGAGGAAAACTCTGTCCTGACATCGCCAAACGCTCCGCCGGCTGCCATACCTACCTCTGCGTCTCCTCCCCTGGGCAACGAGGGCCGCGGGGGCCGCAGGGAAAGGCTGCTATCGGCAGACTGCATTGACCACACAGAGGACCGCGTATCCAGGCTTCCGAGCAAACTGCAGCGCATGAACTCCGTCAAGGAGGAGCACTTTCGGAAGGGGCTGAAGTCAGGGGCTGCCCTGCCGGGGCCAAAGGCTTCCAGCACAGGGGATCTGCCACTGAGGATTCAGAGGCTCAGGTCCAGCTCCATCCCTGTTAGTGGGCACGGGGAACCAGAGGAGCAGGTCCAGCTGTTGGCCCTGGATATAGATCCTGGGGAGGTGGAGGTGGAGAGACATAGACTACCTTCAGTTCTGAACTCAACCCCAGTCCAGATGCCCTTGGCTGGAGGCCGGCCAGAGGACAACCTGCCTGCTAAGTTGCGCAGAATGAATGCTGACCGTTGACTTGTGGTGACTATATGAGAGAGACTAAGAACAATTCGAGGTTTGAATCAAGCTTGATGGGCATTGTACGTTTTCAATGTTAATGGAGACTACTGTGAACTATTTGTATCTCTTTTCAAACAGCATTTCTTGCCCAATGTTTAATTTTGTGAACAGCTTTATACAATGTTGTCCACAAAGGGTAACGTCAACAAGCCATCCGTCCGCTCATGCTGTGAGTAATCTTTTGACAGATCACCATCTGTGCCCCACTAACACTTGCTCTTGTATTCTCATACTTTTATTCTCTAGAAAAGCACCCCATCATTAACAAGATTTCATTTTCAAATTTTTTAAACACCAAAATTGCAATTACAAACAGATTATTCACTGGGATGAAGAGTTTACTTTATTCTTGTATTTTAATGTTGTGTGGGAAATCTGTTCAAATTCACTTGAATCCAGGTGTGTACGTGAATTATTATACCTATTTATTTATCTATTCACATGTATATTGTTTATTTGAACATTTGACTGAATTTCCTACCACTGAATAACTTACTTGCATTGGTGCACCATGAATGGGAAAAAATAATTTTTGACTGCTTTATATATCTAAAAAGAATCAAGAATACATATGTTTAAGATTGCAGGAACACTGACTTCAGGGGGCTGTACATATATATTTATTAATGCTTTTTCAGGCATAACACATGCTTCATAATTATATAATCACTGCAATATGATAATAAAGCTCTTGTGAAAGCACAAGTATGCCGCTTTAACTGTGATTTCATATGCAACATTCTGCATAAACCTTTCTATGGATTGGTTTTTATTTAAGTTGCGTCAGTCAGTTATTTATCCAGAGGTGTTTCATGCCTGTGGAGCATATAGCACAATTAGCCCATGCCTGGCCTTGCTTGTTCACACGGATATCCATCAAATATTGACTAACACTTTTGATTTAAGAGCGCTCTGTCTTTCTCTCCCCCTCTCTCTAGCTCTCTCCCACTTTCAATCAATCGGAAGGCCTTCAAGGTAAAAAAGGACTATTGAATAAGTAGGTTCTGGTGTTCAGGCCATTAAAGGTACATTGTACTTGCAGAGTCAAAGGTCTGAGACACTACACACACACATGCATCCTTACTAAGCAGCTCTCAAATTAAATGCCTTCATTTTCTCCTAAGGCCACGGGCATAGGGCTAATGAATTTAACGTCGCAAGGCTGACATAAATCATTACGATGCTTGCCCTGCTGCTACGTGGCACTTAGTTCATTCCTCCTTATAGTGGCTACAGAGTTCTCTCCAGAGAATTACCTTAAGTGAGGATGTCTATACAAGTACTAGTACTTGTACTAGTACAAACATGACCTTTGTTTAAAATGACATCAACTTAAATGAATGACCAGGTGGATAATAAACAGCCATTCGAGCCATACTGTGAAATTAATACTGATTAAGCGAAATACCGTAAAGTGCTTGTTTCATTTGTCAAAAAAACAATAATAAAAAATACATAGATATTGCCATCATGAAATTGTGCTTGGAGAAAGAATTAATCTTATTTTACAGTCAGTGGCACATTCCTAGTGGAATGCAGATTCTCCACAACCAAGTAAAATGAACCTAAGGATATCAAGATTGGAATGGTTCTTCAAATGGCAATGGTCAATGCCTGTGTGAAAGTTCCCATCGATTGGTTAAACCGTTAGATAAATTGATTTAGACGGAAGAACAGACAGAAGACCAGTCATTTTATAGTTTTATGGTACGATGTACGGCTATGTATACAGTCTATCAACAGTGAATATAATGAGTAAATAAATGAATAAATGAATCTTTTAAATGTAAGGTTCAAGGTTGTTTAACGGATGTTATATGTCTGTCATTGTTATAGTCTTGTATTTGCCATTTCTGGCAGAGCTGTGTATATTTATTTTATATACAGACCAGTATATCATGTCTCTGTCTTGTACCAGGTGATGATGAGTGTGTGACTCTGCTATTGCTCCCAATGAGCAGTAGGGGTTAATGTTGGTGCCTGCATGGGTGAGTGTAATCACTGTAAAGCACATTGGAGAAAGGGGGCTATATAAATTACCTTTTATGTTTTTATGTTTACCAAAGGTGTTTTCACAATGCTCAAGAAGAAAAGTATGAGCAACATTTTCCTCTTTGCCTCAAGAGGTATTAAAGATTAAAACACTAAAATACAATACCAAAACATAGCAATTCCAACAATCCCAGGCTATTAAATCAATATTTACCAAAACATAGCAATTCCAACAATCCCAGGCTATTAAATCAATATTTGTAAGAGAACACAACTTCAAGGCTAAAACCCAAAGAACAAAGGTTTTACATTTTAATCACTATGAAACCGAAAAGCTACTCCCTTTTTTGTCCAATTTTGTTGACTCATTGATGTCTATAGCCGTTACTGGGATCTACAGTCAAACGGCGTATTTTATTGCAAGGCTAAACATAATGAGGAAGAACAACTGAAAACACCTGGGCATACTGCCAGTACACACAATGCATGGATTCATCCCCATGAAAACAACTGGGAATACTGCCAGTACACACAATGCATGGATTCATCCCCATGAAAACACCTGGGAATACTGCCAGTACATACAATGCATAGATTCAGGAGTGATATTGAAAACACCTGGGCATACTGCCAGTACACACAATGCATAGATTCAGGAGTGATATCTTGGGCATCTTCAATAGATTATGGGCTCATTCGTTTATCGCTTTTGAAAGATACTTTACAAGTCCGGACAAATTCAGAATTGATAATTGATAATCATCAATCAATTATAAATATTATGACACTTATAAGTCAAAAGGCTTAGTAATGTGTTACCTATGATTGCACTTAATCTTGTTTATAACTGTAATTACTTAGTGTTATAAGCAGATCACAAGGCATTTATGCTTGACCTTATAAATCATTATAAAATGCTTTAATGTGTTAGGACTATTATTACTGACTATTATTACTAGGGCGATGCCTGTTATGCAATCCCTGTTGTTTTTTGATTGATTGATTGAAATATTTATTAACAGTTTGTAGAATTACAGTACATTTTAAGCACAAACTCAATACAGAGACTGTCAACTGTGAGTGGACGACCCAATTAAGCATTACACTTGTTTACAACAGGGTCCACATTGTTCAATTCATCAAAACTCATTGTCAGAGTATTATAGTACAGCACCCATTATCATTCACTTGGAGGCCAGCTTTTAACGTAAGTACGATACTATGATATCAATCAATCAATCAATCAAAAATCAATCAATCAATCATATCATATTGACGACATCAGGGATGTCAATATATGGGCATTTAAGCTACACAGAGATTTGTGGATTTATAGACCAATCACTAGGAAAGACCAAGCATCAGACATAAGAACCTTTTTAGTGCGACATTAACGGCCACGGCATGAAAAGACATTGGGGAAGCTAGCATGGTCATCTGGTCATCGCCAGACGTGAGCGTGTAGCATGCGACTTAGTTGGCCAAGTCCGGGGGATGCCATTAAAGGTGTCGGCATGATCATATCTAAGGTCAAGGCAAGCGTGAAATGTGTGGCTTAGGTGGTCAGTGCACGAATGACGCGTGGGGCACCGGCGAGATCATCCAAGGGCATTGCTACACACGAGCGTGTAGCTTGGATGGTCAGGTCGGGGGGAGGATGCCATTAGAGGTGCCGGCACGAACATCTAAGGTCATCAATACCTTATTGATGTGCGGCTTAGATGGCCAAGAGCAAATATATGTGAATAATTGCTTTGAAAATACTATGTCGTTTTATAATCTGTTCTCAATAAAAACCGTCACAATGCTGTCACATTAAGTGATTATCTTAAGAAAAAGACAGCAGAAGGCACCTGCTTTAAGAGTGGTCGGCCTGGTTTGAGGTAGGTGAGTGGTTGGCATGGGTGGCACAGGGTAGAGTTGACAGTGGCCGGTGAGTTGTGTTTGGTTGTCTTCTGCTTGGTCAAACCTCCCGAACCTCAGTTGTTCCAACTCCATTTAATTTCTGGACAACCGCTGATCACACTGACTTCCCACACCCTCGGTTCTCAATATACGGGGATACAGTAACACAGACAGACAGACGGACAGACAGATCGAATTTGTCCCAGGCACAACCTGGTCATTGTCCGACCGCTTGGTCTCAAACTTCCCGCGGGCAGAGACGAATGGCCGTTTGGACGGACCAGTGGTTTTCGAGAACCAAACAAATCTACTATATTATATAACTGTATCTGTCGGGCCGCAGGTCTGAGAACGAGGCATGAGATTCACACATTTACGGAGTGTCATGTCACGTTGTGCCACTGTGCCAGTATAAGTCCCTGATTGGCTGACACAACCCATGCACCGCGTTAACGGATTGAGCTTAGCATTAACATTTGTGGCAGTAAGGAGTATAAATGAAACGATAATTGTTCCCGACATGCCCCTCCCCATGGCCCCAAAGAGGTGTGCGCCGTCCTAGCAATATAATTGTGGTTGCTATAGGCAACATACTATTGTTCTCCGAGATTTGTTTGTCAGCAAAGTGAACCTGCTTTTCGTTAACTTTTGCACAACAGAAAGCTTGACACACTGTTGTCATTGTTGTCATGCTTCACTTGACATCACAATAATATAAATCGTAAGACGGAATTCAGTTCCAAGTGGATTTTCCGCGATTTTCAGTGCAACCGTAATTTCCCTGTATTGCACGTTCTAGATTATAATGCCTTATACAGTATGTATGTTTATAATGCTTTATAGACATGGGATGCATAGGCTGTGTTACTGAAATAAGTATGAGTGGCCAGTAGGCCTAGTGATGAATAATTAAGATACTTTAAGTCATTATAAAATGCTTTATAATATCTTATGATTATTGTTATAATAAAATATAAAATATGATCACTTAGAAGTGATCATAACTGTAATGTATAGTGTTACAAGCAGATTATCATGCATTAATACCGGAATTTCGGACTGAATAAAACGATTGTGATCAAAAAGTTGTGATCAGAAGGTGAAAGTTGCATCTGCATACTAATGCAGAGGAATCTGTAGGCGTAATCGGGATGCTCTGGGTTTTGTTTGTCTCAGCATGTTTGTCCCTGTGCATAGGGAAACACATTGTGATGCTCTCAGGATCTCTCGTCTGTGATCAGATCACACACCCACACATTGACCAGATGCTCATCCATAGTCAATGAGCACAAAAGCCAACTCCTCTATTACAGCCCATAGACCCCATTAGCTTGGTGAGTCAGATGATTGTATGACTATAGGAGATCATCTGCACAGTGAGGGCAGGGCACAGCCCTGTTGCATCTGGCCTCCAAATATACGTTGCATCATCTGCAGGCAAGCCACAGCCATAAACAAATAGGCAACTAATTACGAGCTAATGTTGCTCCTAAACGGGTGGACATGGATGTTCTCCCCAAAGACCAATGAGGATGCTCAGAGACATTAGCCTCATTTGGTATTCTGTGTTGTATAATGCACAAGAGACCCACACTCTAATTGAACAACGTTCTTTTATACGTACTCCTAATGTATGCCACTTTTTCCACTTCAAAACATTGTATAGAAAACATTTTAATGCAGATTTCTAATTAGGAAATTAACAAAAATAAAATAATATAACTTCTAGAAAGACCTCCCACCACCACCATATCCACAGCTGTTCCTAATGCGACAAGGCATTGTCCTGAGCAAAAATGTTTAAGTCAATTGGTCACTAAGTGATATGGGGAACCTATTGGCCCTTGCCATAAATACCATTTTGACTTACATGAGAGCTGGTTTGTGGGTTTACTCATGTTTTGCTGTGCTGTGCCCCGAGGCTCGCCCTGGGCAGGGAGAGTAAATAGTGCTTACCTATACGGTGCAGAATCTCAATTGCTTTCCTTGCAGCTTTCCCCCCCTTTCCTGTTAAGTCACCAAGTATCATTTCAAGAGCTATTGAAAATAATTTTGTGTTCATTGGCTTGTACTGTTATGTATCCTGTGAATTCAGCAGTATTCACAGTCCCAAGTGTCTCAAGTATTAGTCTGCAGGTCTCCAACAGCATCTGTGCGTTAGCACCCCCGGCCCCCACCCCCCTCTAGTCACATTTGCATTTTGCGAGTATTGCCGGCTTTGTGTAAATGGGGGACTCTGCGGGACGAGGATTTACTATTCTGTGCCTATCTGGTTGCAACTCGGACGGGGCTGATTCGGCTCAAGCGAACTTTGCAACGTTTGACACGGCAACTGTGGTGTCTCTCGTGTGGCTCAAGTTCGCTTGAGACGGCACCCCCCCGTTGCGGTCTAAGATTTGTTTTGGGCTTTTCTGCCTTTATTAATAGTTTCAAGTGAAGATTGACAGGAAAGAGGGAGAGAGAAGGGGAAGACATGCAGCAAATGTTGCCATGAACGGGAGTGGAACACGCTACGTGTTGTCAGGCCAGAGCCTATATGTGACATGTGCCTGGACCACTAGGCCACCGGGCGCCCAAACTAGCCGGCAGCGGGATTCGATCCCATGTGTGTTGGGAGTCTAATGACTAACGAGGCACGCTACCGAGTTACCAGAAAGGGGTCTGGCTGTACTAGAATGTGAGAATGCCCTGGGGCCAATCAGAGGCAGGCAGGGGCGGCTCTTTGCGCAACATAGTTGCTTAATAGATTCACGCCACTGGCCACACACACATAAAGGTTGGTTTCAAGAATCAATTATCTTCAGACTTTCCCCATGTCTATTAGAGGCCACCTTTAATCTACAGCAATGCCAGTGAAGTCTAATGTTGCGTTCACATGGGCAGACGCAAAGACCCAAAGACGAATGGGAGTATCATTTAGAGCAGCTACATGCATCATTGCATCTTTGCATCGTCATGCCGTTGGCTTCCATTGACAATGAACGGTAGACTGTTTAAAGCACTTCAATGTTAATTGTAAACAACTAATCTCACTCCCTTTTAGAAAAATGATTTAATGATTTGATGTACAATGACATTTTGTTGATTGTCTTTGGGTGTGTGGGTGGGGGGCAGGGCTGTGAGGGAATACTAAATTCCAAAGACATGAATGAGATTTAAACCATGTTCAGTGTGAGAGGCAGATATGCCAGGCTCATTACGGTCCCTGTCACTCAATTACAGCGCGACACAAGCTTATTCACGTATTCCATCAGTGATTTTGTGTGTTTTAATCAGACTCTCTGAGTGAGATTTTCTCAGACCTGAATTTCAATTCTGCCACTGTGAATACAAAAGCATGTCACTCCACATTAAAGCACTATGGGAAAGGATGCTGAATCAGTAATTGTCTTGAGGTGCTTGTTCTGTTCTAAATTTATGGGATCCTGAATTGTTTAAGTGCGTTGCCACTTGCCAGGAGCCATTGCGAGGGCGATGCTTGGCAAAGAGAACAGTTCTTTTTGGCAAGTGACGCAGACGTGGTACACTGGTACAGAGTACATGAACAGGCTTTGGTGAGGGAGACATAAGGAAGTGGATCCATCATTTATGATTCCCCGCCATGAAGAAAAGGCAGAAAAACTGTATAGTAGACAAGACACCTGTGTACAATAAATCTTTGATTTATTATTCAATTAGTGAAAAGCATTGTCTGCTTGAGAGAGATGTTTCTAAATATGTATCTCAATCCTTCGTGGTACAGTGTGGGTCTTCAACAGGGGGTCTGCAACACACAGTGGGTCCTCACAGTTATTAAAGTGGGGCTGGCAAATGTGACATCGTTTTTTATCCCATTCAAAAACATTCTTTGCCTGAAAATACACGCAACGTTAATCAAATATATTATCAGCTAAGATGTGTAAATAAACAAACTAAACAAAAATGATCAAGTTGCATGGAAGCTTTCTCAAAATAAATTAATAATAATAAATTAAATACCATATATGAAGTGGGGGTCCCTGCTTCGTCACTCTCTCAGCTATAGGAGGTCTTTGGTACAGGATAACCACTTTCTCTTTTCATTTTTATCCCACGATTTTGGGGTGCTGGGGTTCAAGTGGTTAACAAATTAAAAGTTTTTTAATGTCAGTTCCTAATCTCCCTCTGGATTACACATTGTTAACAGTCAAAGATTAGATCATTTAGTCATCTTCAACAATGTCATGTCTGTGGCGTTAAACCATTGCATATTCAAACGCTGTCATCTGTGTGATTACAGCTGCTCGATTGTAGACAAATGTATTCCAGGTTTACTGAGTCGAAATGAGTCAATCCTTTGGGGGAACACACACGTGTGCACGCACGCTCGCGCATGCACGCACGTACGCATGCACCACACGCGCGCACACACACACACACACACACACACACACACACACACACACACACACACGGGTTTGTACTACTATACTTGTGAGGACATCCAGATTTTAGGACAGCAACTATGATATCCGTTTTTGCCATTTATATAATTCATGTCTAAAAAGCCCCAGAGAGCCTATATGAGATGTTAATGGTATGGTCACATATAAACCCTTATAAAACAAATAGCTCAATACTGACAGCCGGTCAGCAAGTGGAATTATGAATGTATAATATTTTAGGCCAATAAAAAAAACTCTATACCAAATTTCCCACTCCACACCCGCGGCTGCGGGACTATATGAAAACTACCCTTTCTAGTGTGAGAACCAGGGAAATGGTGACACACACACACACACACACACACACACACACACACACACACACACACAGAGAGTACAGTGGCAAGCTCTCACAGTACTGAAATTAAGCTGATCAAACTGACTCCATATGCACTCATATGCAAGCCAGCTGTCTCTTAAATTGATATTATGCCAAGCTGTAGGGTCTCTCGGAGCTACAATAATTAGTAAACAACTAAACAGATTGTACTACAAGGCTCACCTGTCAACACTTGACCCAGTCGATTCTCTTAGCTAGTCTTCAGACAGAGGCATGAATGTGGTAACATTCAGTAAGCATGCAACACTACAATTTCAGACTTCTGTGTCCAACTGAAAATGTTGGACGCATTTGGCAACTCCATGCTGAATCGAGAACCGAACTTCATTTGTCTATGCTATGCTGAATAAATATATTTTTTAAATAGTACTGAATCTAACTACAACAGTCCATGTCATGCTGAATCCAGAACCAAACTTCAGCAACTCCTTCAGCTGGTAAGAACAAGAGCACTTCTGATTTACTGCGTCAACATTAAATTATTCATCTTGTGTGATGACAGCTGTGTCACACTGACCAAATTTGATTTCAATATTGTATTAATCTTTAAAAAAATCTTGTAAAATGTTTCTCCAATAATGACATATAAGGATAATAGGATGAAAGTATAAGTAGCCTTGGGAACCAATGTTACGTCAGGAGCCTATTCAGCGTGAGGCAGCCTGATGTACAAGTAGGCTACATCCTCCGTACATGACGCTTGTATGTCGCAGGGACCCAACCTTGATGCTGAATGCCAAGCGCGGGGACATTAGTTTGGAATGAGTCAGGCAGGGATTGAACCCGGCCAGACCTCACAATCTCATTATTTTCGCTCCTATGCCACCAAAATGGTCAGTCATTAAGACATGCAAATCCCTTGACTCCTTCAAAACCGCTCTCAAAGGGCACCTATGGACGGCTGCAATTCGAAACTGGCCCCCGTAAAATCGGAACCCCCCCCCCCCCCCTTTTCCCTTCACTGTATATGTTTCTTTTCCCTTTTTACCTCCTTTATGATGAATTCCTGTTCTGTTCTTTGGCTATATAGAAGTGTCTATTTGTACGTCTCTAAATGTTTTGATGAATTGAACAAGGTGGACCCTCTTGTAAACAAGTGTAATGCACTCACAGTTAACAGTCTTTGTATTGAGTTGTGCTTGAAATGTACTGCAATTCTACAAATATTTCAATCAATCAATCAATGCAGGGCAGACATGCTAACCGCAAGACCACTGACACTGGTTCCATGTTGAAAGTGGTTAAAACTGTTATGCCCTGATGTGCAGAAGGCATGAAATGTGAAAAAACAAACAAACAAACAAAAAACAGATCAGTCGTGTCTCAGAGCATTCTGGGGGGGGGGGGGGTGTATTATTAGATTCTCAGCAGAATAAAGCGCTATCTCCACACTGTTTGGCAGGTTAAATAACAACGACAGATGAACAAACAAGCTCTCTCATCTGGCAACAGCACAGACGATGACTCTACATGATGTGCCAGTCCGTCTGCTTGGATAACAACACAACGCTTGTGAGATTGTTCTGTCTCGCTCCATGTTTCTGCCTATAATTTGGGTGACTTATATAGGGCCTGTGGTTGAGGTTAATCACTGCACGATATAGGGGACGGAATTGATAAAGCAGCTGCAGTGAGTATACACGTGGGTTACTGTGGATTAACTATTTCCAACGGTTTTCACTGCAACTGCAGCTTTGCCCTCAGTGGTGCAGGTGGAAATGGATGGAGTGTAATTTAAAGGTGCAAATCAGGCGACTGTTGAAATGGGGAGCATACATGTGCTTTGTACAGGCTACGTGATGTGTACATGCATAGTACCTGGAAGCCAGTAATTGCTGATTGCTCTCTCCTCTCCATCTCTCGCACACACACGCACACACACACACACACACACACACACACACACACACACACACACACACACACACACACACACACACACACACACACACACACACACACACACACACACACACACACACACACACACACACACACACACACACACACACACACACACACACACACACACACACACACACACACACACACACACACACACACACACACACACACACACACACACACACACAGTAAGTTCTATAGTATACCCTATTACACTGGCTCCAGTGTTCCAATTGATCGGTTGCATTTCCAATCAATTAGCTCTGCATTATTTAACCAGCAAATCTCAGAGGGACTAGCTAGTTCAGACAACCGCAATTATGTCCAAGCCTACCCCCAATCCTTTGGCAGGAAACCTGACTACTACGCTGCTTCCAGCTTTACACATGCTAATTTACGATCCCCTGCAGAACTCTAAACTCTGTGCTTTTGTGGGGGGTTCATTCAGACGTGCTACTGTATGGATCTAGTTCTTTCTGGAGAGGGGTGGGGGTTTGTTACTACTGAGAAATCAATGCCCAGCTGTTACCATTGTTAATGTTTCCAAGACATGTTAGCAGCAAATGTTGCCATTGGGCACCCTGTTAACTGGACAAAATGGCAATATCCTGGGTTCAAATTGAGTTCAGGATCTGCACAGCATGTCATGATTGTCATCCACAAGGAAGAATGTTATTAACCACTTCCATCCTCACCAAAATCTAAATACAGACTTGAATTTCAAATTTCAATTTTGCTGGGTGGTTAACCACTTAACATAAATTTCACACAATAATAGCAGCCAATATGTACATGTCGAGTCTGTGATCTTAAAACAGCCTCAGTATATCTTCCCTGGATAGTCTGACCAGGCGTGACTGGGGACAAGCACAACATCTTGGGTGTTTTGTATCATCAGCTATACCAGTTTTGAATGCCATCAATGCATTGAAAGGGACAAAATAATTTACTACTATATCTCAGTAGTCAGTAGGCTGCATTCTGTGCAGTTGATCACTGTTGTCAACTGACTACGTGGCCGCTTGGCCGGTTAAAACTGATATGGATTAATGGATTACGTGGCAGGTTAAGACTGAGGTTAGGGTTAGGATTAGAGTTAGATTTAGTGTTAGGGTTTGTAATGTCGGACAATCAACGCAGAATGCAGCCTACTGAATTTCTCCACAACGTCACAATATAACGTCCGCAAATTTAGGGTTGAAAAAAGTTACAACATATACAGAATATATACGTACATGCAGTAGAAAGCTGGCCACGGTATAGGCTATATATGGTACAAAAGCATTAAATATGTGCTGAACTGTAGCAATTCTGAGACAAAACAATCCAAAGATTGTACAGGAGTTGTGCAATAGAACTGTACAAAAAAAGAAATGAAATACTCTATGCTCTGTTGTGAGCGGTACTAACAGATTAAAGACCGGTGACCTGGCAGTTTGGTCATCATTCAGGGCTCTGGATATGTCTGTAGAAACTGAAAGACTGTGATATTCGGTCAATGGAGATTAAAATCAATTGATCCAAATATTTGCAGGGTCTCACATTTAACCCAACATGTCCCAACAGAAGTCTTACATAACATTTTCCCTTCCACAAATATAGCAACGGCCAATGTCTTATTGCCTATAGACTAGAGGTAGGTTACCACGTAAATAGCTAAATGAAACCTTGTTTGGTAGTTAGACTGCTATTGACATTGGCGTGCGTGCGATAATGACACATCTGGTTATCCTGTATGCAGACATACTGCGCTGCACCGTCTATAGATTGTCAGCAGCACGTGGAACCTGCCAACACAGTGACAGCTCTCATATGGAACACTTTACTTAGCACTCCCCCGGGTATCAAGGGAGATGACCATCTGTGATAGCATCACTGCCTGGAATTATATCATCAAAAATCAAGGAACTTTGTGAATATGGCTTGCAGGCAAAGGTCCCTGGTGGTGCCTATTCGACGTGTTGGTTAAAATTGGCTTTTCGATCATCTTCTTAACCACACATTATCTGCTCAAAGACATAGGGCTGGAAGTGGGCATTTGGATATGCGATCTCATCCTTCACATCGTCTCTTGACCTGGTTTAATACAGTTTAATAATGGAGCTATTGGTACATTAAATACACTCCCTTTCACACTACCAACAGTGGACATCGACATTAATTACCTCACCTCAAGTTAAATACACAGCCGAAGCCTGTGCCAGATTTAGCTCTGAAGCCATAAAAAATGACCCGTAACACAGGATTTTAGGGTGTATAAGCTATTAACTTGGGCTATAAAATCAGGTTGCATGGTGGGGTATGTAGGTATACTCCATCCGTTTCTTTGGACTTGTGCCATGGCTGAAGATCACGCAGAGTCCATTACAGTGGACTTAATAAACTTGAACAGGAGTCTTAAGTGTGTGTCCTGTGGGAAATCTGGTGACCCCCATCTCTGACCACATCTGAGCCTTTGCAGGAGAGAAGGGGGTCAAGTGATCCATCCGCCATCCGGATTTGATTAAAGCCTTTTTCATTTCCTAGCTTGTCCGGTGTCAAATATTACAGCCCATCATGTTATGGAAATAATTCACTTGAGCTCCCTCAAGAGATGTCGTGTGCAGATGTTGTATGCCCTTGAGACAAGAGAGGCAAGTATGTAGGCCTGTGTCTCTACAGCAATGGCGCGTGTGCATGCAGTGTATGCACGAAAAAGGTATTCATAAAGCC
This sequence comes from Protomyctophum bolini, assembly GCF_963924005.1. Taxonomy (NCBI): domain Eukaryota; kingdom Metazoa; phylum Chordata; class Actinopteri; order Myctophiformes; family Myctophidae; genus Protomyctophum; species Protomyctophum bolini. The sequence goes on along the minus strand of NC_137879.1, from coordinate 16,677,247 downwards.
AGGGAGGGGGTTGTTAACATCTGGTTCTATTGAACTGTAAGTAAGCACATTGCTGAAGGGATAGATGTTTACGTAATTAGCAACCTTGAGGCATGAAGTGCTCTGCATAACAATACCCATCTACAGTATACGGGTGATTCCTATACTATTCAGTGCCATTTCAGACTAGTAACATTTTCAAAACTAAATATTTTTTACAGGATTTTTTATTATTTTCTGAAAGAGGACATATTGTCTGAAAAACATATTTATCCAGCTTAACGCATTTATTTTTCTTCAAATAATATCCATTTACATTGTAACAGTGGGGACAAATGTTGGACATATAGTAACAGGGGGGACATTTTATGATAAAGATGGCCTTCATGTAATGAAGAATATGGTACCACATTGTGAACAGAGTAACATTTTTATCAACCATATTTTCAGAATTATGAAAATCTATCAATTTCCTCTTATATTTAAGCGTAACAGGGGGGACATGTTATGCTTTACCAAATCAGTAGGCCTAATGCAACATAACACATTGAATCTTTTTTGACAAATTAGGCAAATTAGACAGTGATACATACACTTCTTGTAGGGTTATCCTTTCAAAAATATATGCTACTTTCTGAAGTCATTTGGCTAGAGAAATAGTCAGGGGACATTTACAGGTGGATTTGCATCAGCGTAATAGCTAGGGGGGACAGTAAAGTCAGGGACAAGATTGATTTCAAGATTTTAAGGAGAAAAATTACATTTATGACAATTAGCCTTCTAACATTTGGTGAGTATTAGAACTATACTATATAACATTTCAAAATTTAGATTTTGTTTGAATTTGATTAGATAACTGAAGCTGAATAAACATGCGGGGGACATGGCATTTTAGCATACCTCTACTCAAATTAAAGGGATTATTTGATATTTATTTCAACCCGAGCGCCAGGTCCTACAAATATATTTTTTCCTATGGTACCGTGGAAAACATTTAATAGTATAAGATAAGCTTTTGGAATTTGTGTTTTTGCTTATTTTACACAAGATATGCTGCATTATGTGACCTGGGGACACAAATGGCACTGAATATTAGGAATGATCGACCCATACATTCTGTACACACACTGATGTTGCCTACTTTTATGAACAGTGCGTCCTCTTAACCACTTCCAACATGGTGTCCCTATTTTGTGCATGTCATTATAGTCGTAATGTGTCAAAAAATAGCGAAAATAGCTGATCTAATAAGATCACAATGCTTTGTGTCGCAAGAATCGCAACACATTGTGATCTTGAAGATTGGCTGTGGTCGTGGTATGAAGTATATAGGGCTTAAAGCTCAACTACATTACTTTCCAATAACCATGTAGACCTGTGGTTCCAAAAAGGTGGGGTCCAGGGACCCTCAGTGGTCCTTGACAGGGTTTTAAATGTATCCTTGCATGTCTTGTAGTGTACAACTGGAACCAAAGGGACTTGTACACACTCAGAGTTATCATTGCATACAGAGTTGTAGACCTGTCATTGCATTTGAGCACCCTGAGTTTTGGGGTCCTTGAAATAAATCAGAGAACCACTGCTGTAGACTCAAGGGTTTCATTGCTAGAGGGCTTGTTGTGGTTTAGGTTGACCATCTGAATGGTCCCTAGACTCTAAATACACTGTTTTGGGATTTAGCAGTGGGGAAGAGGTGTTCCCCCACTAAAGTTGGTAGTTTGGTTACCTGTCTAAATCCCTAAAACACCTCCGTTACCCGTTATATTATGGATAGGTGTGGTTTGGGTGTTACAATAATTAAACCACCAGTCCACGTTCCATTGCCTTTAAGAGATCCCTTATCTGTTGCCAGTTATATTTGCTATATTGCTTCATAGCCTTAGGTATATAATACAGTATTAACAGTGGATATATGACGTCCCTAGCAGATCTGGAAACAAAGAAGAAGAATAGAATGAATAGGAACAAGCATTATATCCCATATAATTTCGCACATAGTCAGTCTCTCTGATACAGTAGTGGACCGTCATCATATCATGTATCCATATGCATATACACAGATGAGTGTTTTGCCACTGAGTCAAGCAGCTAAGGTCATAAATAATGACAGGTCCCACTACTACTCATGGTTAACTGGACGTCATGTCAATGCAGGGCCTCTAGCAGTGAAACCCACGAGTCTGCAGAGTTAGGGAAGAGTGGGATTTGTGTAAAAACACAACTTTCTATTTGTATGGGACATAATGTGCTATATATAGTTATTTAAAGGGGGGGAACTTTATGTGGTTAAGTTGAGCAGTGTTCCCCTTTAACTGGCTCCACAGTTTGGATGACCCCTTCTCCCTCATCAGTATTCACAGAGTCCCCCCTCTTCTGAGAAGCACTTGATAAGACTTGTCACAGTCTAATTTACCCTAAGATACTCTGTGTTGAATGCTGGCTGACACTGTACATATCAGTCTCATATTCCATGTTGAGACTGGAGTCCATCCATATATCCATTGAGGATAGATGTACATTCAAGCATAATTATATTATATCTGGTGATAAATTGATTAATGAATTGATACATTTGTACCAGTGGTGGTGACTGCACACGAGTACAAATGAAAATTGCTCAGTCAAATTTGTACTTGAGTTAAAGTTGCTTTAACAAAATAGTTAAGCACTCAAAAGTACAAGCTTTTATAATCATAATAATAATATAATCATATAATAATTTAACGTCAAAGCACATTTTACTTTTAATGTCAATGCACTGCTGTATTGAAATTTAGAATCCCCGAACACTTGAAATTAGTTAAAATAGCATTGCGACGTGTTGTGAGCTTGTAGATTGTCTATTTTCCCGATTTGCCTGCTTATGTGGTTAATTTACTATGAAAGGTGCATTTCACGCCAATACTCCATATATTATTCCTTCCTGTTCTGACATTCCATATTTTGATCTGACCTCATCAAACAACTGTACACTCAAGACACGCTCCATATATAACCAGTAGCCTACAGAATTCATTACATGTTGATCTGACCACCCCATGCCAAAGCGCCAGCGTCACCCAGGCGGATGTGAAAGGGCGAGGTCGCTTCTCACCCTCAGGGCATCTTACTGGTCCATATACTGTACTGTGTGTGTGTGTGTGTGTGTGTGTGTGTGTGTGTGTGTGTGTGTGTGTGTGTGTGTGTGTGTGTGTGTATATATACAGTATGTATAGCCTATATATTGTGGCGACTGATGCACCAAAGACCAAACTCAGGAGTCACGTTCACAAGGTGCTAAACCAGGGCACCAGGGTATCAATTAAGCAATAAGCCACGAGAGGTCTCAGGTTACCGGGTATTTTACACTGGCTGGGAGCGTAGGCAGACCCGACGCGCAGCGGAGGGTCTTCTACCTCCCAGCCAGTGTAAAATACCCGGTAAGCTGGGGCCTCGAGTGGCTTATTGCTTTTCTAAAACGGTTACAAACATTATAGCAATATTAACCTAATAAAACTATTACATTCACAAAAGTATCTACGCTTTGCGCCACCAGAGCGAGCGAGCCAGAGCCACAACACTTCTTTGTTTTGCTCCTATGTGACGGGAGAATAGCACTTGATATCTTTACGGGGCTGCCTGGAGCCACACATTCACAGACATATTTGAGGCGGCCGGTGCTTAGACGCCCGCACGGCATGTGTTTGTAAAGCAAACCCCCAGCTCCCCTTCCCCAGTTCAGCTACAAGGCTGCAGTTTGATACAAAGTGATTGAAGGAGTGGGTTATCGGTGAGTTTACACCGGTCACGTGACAGTAACCAGCCAATCAGAATTAAGTATTGGGACTACCCGTTTTAGAACAGAAAATGAAACACAGAAAGTCACTTTTTCGGGAATGGCCGCTAACAAACCTACGCCTATACAGAAACAAACAGAAAACTAAAATCATATGACTTCTTCCGAAGTTGTCCGACCCTGCTTTTTAGCGGTTACTATACTTTGGTCCGACATACCATTGGTCCGATCGACCGCGAGCACGGGGCAGCACACCTAAACCTAACCCCCAACCCTATCCCGAGTCGGACCAATGCTCCTTCGAACCAATGATATGTCTGACCAAAGTATGCTCCCCCTGTTTAGCAACAAAGCCTGGGAGATTGTCAATAGTCTCAAGATGGTTTGCAGGTCTAGGGTGACCTTAGAGACAAACCCTCATTATCTTCAAGTCGTTATTCTTGATTCGTTTATCCTTTTGTTTTGCATTTTGATATTGGCCACTCGGGAGCTATGTCTGGAGGTCCTCATTCATGATCCTTCGTGGGGCTGCTTCCTTTTCTCTTTCCTTCTACTCTATTGAGGATCTGAGGAGATTATTATTATAATTATTTTGTGCATTACACTGATGATGATTAACAGAAACAGTGATGTTCAGCTGATTTATTTAATTCAATAAAGCAAAATTAAACCCATCTAATAATGGCAAATTGGAGGTTAGCCTATATTGTATGTGATGTGTGTGTAATTGACGTGTGCTCAGTACAACACACGCAATAATTTTTCATATACAGTACGCGCAGTGCAGAACGCATGTTGCTAACCTCTGTGTACGCCATTCAACAAGTGGTATAAATATTTATTCATCATGTTGCCTATGGGGACAGAGTGGCATTTTGACGCACCGCCACGACTATGGGCCGATTCATACTCCTATTTTAGAGCCGAATAAAAGTCGGTTCGGCGCTGTAGAGCCTAAAATTTGACGTCATTTGAGGTTCGGGGGGGGGGGGGGGGGGGGGGGTACAGTCCTAAAGTCGGCTCTTCGGTGCTACTGAAAATTTCTGACGAGCCGAAATCATTTCGGCACTACAGCGCCGAAACAGCGGTAAAATAGGAGTATGAATCGGCCCTATGTGGCTTCGACTATGTGTGTTTAGGGTTAGGGTTAGGGACAGGGGTAGTAATGCGGCGAGTCAGAATGGTGATGCGTCGGAATAGCGGGCTTCAGAATGCCGGTGTGTAACCGTTGCCTATTTCAGCCTCCATGTTGCTAAGCTATAGACCGATTCAGAAACGGGTCTCATGGTCGCAGGCAATATATTTCCTGTAGGCGGAGACGACATATCTCTTCTACTACAGTGAATGGAAAAGTTACTGATGCTTAGTGCTCATACTAATGCTTAGTATGAGGTATAAAGTACAGCCGCCTCGTGTTCCTAAAACAGAAATATTTGGTATTGGGTAAGACTGACGTTATGTATCTTTCAAGACCTTTCACTGCTTTGTCTCAACTATAGCTCTGGTCTCAGCCACCGCGGTATAGATATGACATTCGTTGTTGTTGTTTTTTTATGTTGCCACTAGTGTTGGAGCAGCCATAAACTACACAGTTCATCCCGATGTTATGGGCATCTTTGAAATGTCAGTGTTAGTAAAAAGCCGGTAAAAGAGTAAAATTTGAGGCAGACAAACATCAGTCACTTTTCCATTTACTCTGGTAGAAGAGGTGCAAGTTGAAACCGCAGATATGTCGTACAGGAATACGTATACAGGAAATACGTTTCCTGCGACCATGAGACCCGTTTCTGAATCGGTCTATAAATCTTCTCTTTGCCGTTACATTTTGAGACCTGTGCAAAATGTCTCTGTCAATCAGTGTAATGCATCAACCTCACAGAGACACATTTATTGTACTGAACCCTGAACCGTACTGTATGTGCAAACATAACTGGCAATATAATGAGTTATGGTTCTAATTTAAAAGCCCATGGAGTGAGGGAGTGGCAGACGGTCACTCAGCAGTCAGCACTTATAGTGCATGTACACTGGAAATGGTTATTAAGGAAACATGGGTAGTAATTACTTATAGAAACTTGTAGAAATATTGAGGAGTATTGCTGGCAATTCAAGCCAAATATTCAAGTGTACCAAGAAGGTGTCAGTAACTACAATAACGGTGAAGAAACACAGTTGACGGTGGTTGTCAAACTCCTAGTTATATCGCTGCCGCTGGATCACTTACTGGGCCCATTGAGGGTTTAATTGTTTCATGTGCTGGCTGCATACTAATCTGTGTTAAGATGAACAAACAGAACACATCATTAGTTCGGAAACAAGCCTCCAGCACAGCACCATGAGCTTGTTGGGAGACTTAAACTACAGTGATTGATAAGTTCCTGATTGCAGGTTCAGTCAGCTATATTTACTGTAAATGTACTACAGTGGTCTGTCATTTATTTTGAGACCCAAGGTCCCATTCCAAGAAACCACGATCATGATTGATTACAAAGATACTGGAGGTAAGGTCAATAAGGGCGCAACGCATCACATTTTCTGTTCATTTTGGCAAGTGGCACTTTTGAAGTATGAAATGGGCTTAATGTTGCCGTGACGTCGGCCTTCGTATTGGCAGACCTGACACCTTGTGATGTCATTACCGCTACAGTATCTGTGATTTGTATAGGCGTGTCATCTCCTTTATGCCTTGTTGTTGAACATAAATATATGTTCAACAACAAGAAAACGAATTGTCACACTGTCAACAGGCAGTGATGCATGCACACAGTGAGAGAGAGAGAGACAGAGAGAGGGAGATAGAGAGAGACTGCTCTTTATCGACTTCCACTGACTCTCACCTCTTTGGATCATCCCGTTACATCTCTGACTCCGATGGCAGTGACAGATCTGTTGTCAGGTCTGTCAGGGCCATAGATTTTATTTGGAGTGGCCTACTACGGGTTACAGAGCCCATTCTCTATAGGACTAAAACATTCCCCACAGCAGTAGTGGCGTGTGTCCAACCAAATCCATATAACCCTAAGCGACACATGAAGCACACCCCCCCCCCCCCCACTACATTTTTCCCATGAGACCTTTAAAAGATGCAAACAGCTAGAATTCTAAAGCACACGATCAATCGATAACAAAATTAAAATGCCAAATAAGCTGAAATAAAACTGCTTTACATTGTGCTATGGAAAGGTTATCTTAAAGAGATATGTTATTTAAATATTTCAACAGCCTGCTTCCCCAATCTCCTTAGGTAAGATGATCCATAATTTAGGAGCATAATTTGAATAATGCTGCATCTTCACTTGTCTTTCGGTTAAGTTTATGCATGTACTAACCCTGCAGGAGACATATGCCTTGGAGTCACACACGCACGCACACACACACACACACACACACACACACACACACACACACACACACACACACACACACACACACACACACACACACACACACACACACACACACACACACACACACACACACACACACACACACACACACACACACACACACACACACACACACACACACACACACACACACACACACACACACACACACACACACACACACACACACACACACACACACACACACACACACACACACACACACACACACACACACACACACACACACACACACACACACACACACACCCCTATGTTCCTGGATAATAGATTCCGTATTAAAAGTCAATAATAAATGAGATCTCATCCCGCAGGGACGAGATCTGTACGCTACGACCCAGCTGTGTGCTGCACACACACACAGGAGCTCAGATATATTGATCGCTGGGGCCAGGAATCGAACCTGGGAGCTTCTGCTTCCCAGGCAGTCTCTCTGGCCATTCAGCTATGGCTGCCTCTTTTTAATATCCCATGATTGTTTATATATTTTTAATATCCCATTTTTTCACCCAGTGTCAATTATTTAATGTAATCCTGGGCGCTACACTTCCTCTGCCAACCCGGAGGGGCAGCAGACTGACCTCATGCTTCCTTCTATGCATGAGGAGTCCAAGCTGCTTCTTTCCGACCAGTTCCTTTCCCCTCTATCAGGCGCCACGGCTGACCAGGGGGAGGTATAGTTTAGAGACCAGGATTACTGCATGTTTTTGTGAGGGTACCTACCCTAGGGGACACGGGGAGAACATGCAAACTCCACACAGAAAGGCCCTTTCGATGATTTATCTTATTTGATGGTGGAAACTGAAAATGTCTAATTGTATTCTCTGCAGCGGTTTGGTCTTGTAGCCGTAAGGAATCTGTTGTTGTTACCAGTCTGTGCCCTTATTTTATTATATTTATATGTACTGTATGTTTTTGTTGTTGTTTTTTTAAGTAATTGTATTGTCTGATGTATTATGTATTGTTCTGTTGTATTGTCCGTTTGTACAAAAAAAAGAAAAATGCAATAAATATATTGTTTAAAAAGAAAAAGAAAGGCCCTTTCGCCAACCTCGCCTCGGGTATGGGCACTGATGACGCGGAGGAGGGAACACGCCCCCAGCACCCACAGCGTCCCCAGCAGGAATCAAACCAAGAACCTTCTAGCTGTACCACCGTGCCCCTTCTATGGCTGCCTCTTAAGTTGCATGAACATACAGACAAGACGGTGGATGAAAGTAAGTTATGATTTTGAGATTTAATGGGCTGCCCCCCCAAAAAAGACAAGGCAAAGGCCTGTGATCTTTGGCGACCCCTATTGGCACGAAGCCCGGGTTGTGAAAATGCAGTAGTATAGAAGCCAGGGCCTTGAAGGAACAAAGTCTGTGATGTAGGCCAGCTCTGACACGTAGACTAGAGCACTTTAAACAAGTAGAAGGACGCTAAACATTGATTCTAGAAGACACAGGAGTCAGTCACAGTGCAGTCTAGCCAAGACTGGATTGATGTGTTGTTAGCAGTCTAGCAGCAGAGCTTTGTATAAGCTGTAAACCTTCAATGGACTTTTTTTTTTCAATGAGACTTGTAAAAAGTTTGGTCGTACTTTGGAAGTATTGCTGTTTTGGTTACCTTGTTTATTTTCACACAAAATTAGGGATGCACCGATATGGAAATTCTTAGCCTATAGTATAGGCCAAGAATTTCCATATCGGTGCATCTCTAATAGGTAGGCCCTATACCGATATGTTTTCATTTCCCCCTTTTGTGCCAGGGAAACAAATACATCTTCAATACAATAAATAAATGGTAAGAATCTACACCTTGGTAGGCTGCAGATAACCAACACACGAACATAGCCAATGCAACATGTATGATAACCAACACACCAACATAGCCAACACAACATGTATGATTATCAACAACAGATAAATATTGGCAAAATTAAATTCTCTGTAGTATATATTCCAACATACATAAGTAAAGGGGCCAGGTTGCTTTGTGCCCTTGTGCTCTTCTCTTGAAGCAACAATGATTAGACGCAGGTTTCATTACTTTGCATTAACACTGGACAAATTGTATTCGAGAACCGTTTAATCACATTGTGTGTGTGTGTGTGTGTGTGTGTGTGTGTGTGTGTGTGTGTGTGTGTGTGTGTGTGTGTGTGTGTGTGTGTGCACCGGTGGTCTGTGGATTCTTATCCAACCTTGTTTTCCATCAACCGGGGAATTTTTTGATTTCATTACTTGATTTGATTTAATTACTCAATGATTTAACCGAGAGATTGGATTTGAGAACCCAGGGAAAGCCAGTGGAATTGTTCAGCTGCCCGACAGAGGAAGGCTGAGTGGGTTCTGGGCAACTTGCAGGTGCAAATTATGTGTGCATAAGTAAGTGCATTTCTAGCCAAGAATCAAGATACATTAATGAAAAAGAGCATGCATTATGATATGTGAATAAATACATATAGATTTGAAATGTGAATGTTTACACTTTAACCAATTAAACTATTTGGTCCTCTCCTTTTTTCTCATCACCAAAAAATAGCCTCTCTACAAGCTCACATGCTTGCAGATATTATAACTTCAACAAAGTTTTGCCTATTTTCAGGATCACTATCGTTTCAAGAATAAAGTTTATAACATTAACTGGTGTCCGTATTGTGAGAATGTCTAGAGGCAAAAATGTGACACCTTGGTAGCTTGCAGATCTGCTATTTTTGAACAGACAAAGTATACAATATAGGACCTTAAGTGTGTAAGGCATGTTGGCAGTAAGATAAGAGATACACATCTGGTAAAGTGGAAGCAGAAGGTTGAAATAGGGCAATAACATGGTACAGTACTACATGTTCTACTACATGCACCACCAAACGTAAAACACTGAACTGCTTTGACAATGAAATGCCCACGTGAGCACTGAGAAGCAGCGCTTCGAGACTGCACTTACAACTTGATTAGCGTTGATTTTTTCTGTCCTCAAAGGACTGACCTTGCATATCACCTTGCGGGTAAGGTATAGTACAGTATGTGGACTAGGGCTGCACAACATATCATTCCGGCAGCATCGACATTGCAATATGTAGTGGACGGTACTAGTGGTGTTTCATTAACTTAACATCAACCTCATTAATTTATCAATGGACCATAAAAGCCATTCCGTACTTGGGCAAAAGAAAGTTCATTGTCTACAAACCAATTAATTTCACCAATTTCATCCATGATAATGCCCTCCCTTACTCTGTTAACCCAGGTGCATGCCCAACCTTACCCCAATTAGCTGTAATTTGTTTCTACGCCACGATGGAAATGTGTTATCCTTTTAGCCTAAATGTCTTACTGTACCGCCGTGCTTTTTACATTTCTGACTAATAAAGTATTCAATCAATCAATGAAAGCCTATTATCTGATTGTCGGAGGTGTGCCACTAGTGCACAAAACAAATACAATGAACTACCAGTATAAGATGCCTGAGGGCGAGAAGCGACCACACCCTTTAGGGCGGGCTTGCACGCATCCGCCTCGTTGACGGCAGACTGCTGGACGAGTGCTGGCGCTTTGGCATGGGGGGTCAGATCAACATGGAATGAATCCTGTATTGGCCATAAGGAGCTTGAGTGTACAGGGCTTGGTGAGGCCAGATCACCATGTGTAATGTCAGAACAGGTCAGCTCCATACAGTATGGAGATCTAAGGGTGGTAGCGGGGACATTCTCTTGAGTGTACAGGGTTTGATGAGGGCCCAGGTAGGGCCGGGCCTTTTTTATATAAGTCAAAGGGAGACATCGAAGAGGAGGGATGGATGGGGAAGGTTCAACCTAATGGAATGTCGAGGTCTGAGGTCAGATGTAGAGTTGCTGGCCAATATTGATGACATCAGGGATCCCCATATATGGGCTTAACTGCGACAGCAGGTCGCATTTACTATGACATTAGGGATATCCATCCCTGATGATGTCACGTGATGTGACGATGACCTGGGCACCATATATGGTGGCTGATGTCACGTGATGTCACAATGACCTGGGGGCTTGCCTGGTGTGACACACCGACAGGAAATGCAAGATGCCATAGTAAATGCGACCTGCGGTAGAAATTAGTAGTCATAATATTAGTAGTTTATTGGTGTATAATAAAAATAATAATGTTGGTGTTTATTGGTGTATAATAATAATAAATAATTATTATTGTTATTATTCAAATTCTTGAGGTCCCTTCTATTTGGTCAGAACTTGGAAAGACCGCCTTTTCTTTTGCTGCAGCACATTCCTGGAACTTGCCACAAAGCACTTTCAAATTGGACTCTATCCCGTCCCTTAATCACTTTAAGGCCAAGGCCAGAGACTTCTGTGTATCCTGTGTCTGCTCGTTTCATTTATAGGCTGGGATTCGTTGCTTTGAAATGACCTTTGTTATATTATTTATTTATTTAATGCTGTGCACTCAGCCCCACCGGAAATGAAAATGGGGTCTCCTCAATGAGTTGAAATAAATTGAATGAATGAATTTGATTTGATATATTCATGATACAATTCATAAAAGAGCAGTACAGAAGAGAATTATCAGGATAACACGAAAAGTCAGAGGACGTAATTCCATTGTGATCCAAATAAATAAGTAGTTACAGCATATGGTAAGAAGAACATGCGTGTACCATCATAGATCAGTAAACAAGACAATAGATATAAATAGATAAATACAACAAACACTATACTAATTTGCCCATCAGCCACTTTTTCAACATATTTTTTTAAATGGTCAAAGACTGGGCGATTTTAATTTCCCTTGGGATTTTGTTCCAATCCTCCACCCCTGAATGAATGAATGAATGAATGAATGATCATAATCCTCATCAAATAGCAAAATGGCTTTTTCAAGTCACATTGCAAAGGATAGATAGCTGTGGCAAGTTGGGTCAGTTAAACACATTAAACACTGTCAGTATTGGACACATTTCTTTTGTGGATTATTTTGTGAATTTACCATTAACAGGCAGGCAAAAATGTAAAAAATGTCTAACTTTCCTTTTGCTTTAAGTAGCATGTGACTTGTCAAACTAGGGGACTTTCATGATTCTGAATCCATTCCAAGCATTAGTTTTGCACAAAATACACTCCTTGGGCTAATAACAGCCATATAGCGACTTCCCCAAAATGACATCTATGGCCGTTTTTAGCCCAAGGAGTGTTTTTTGTGCCAAAATAATGCTTGGAATGGATTCAGAATAATGAAAACCCCCTAGTCACATGCTACTTAAAGCATAAGGAAAGTTTGACATTTTTGACTATTTTGCCTGCCATAGGATGTTAATGGGAAAACAATTGCCCAATAGTGACAGCCAGTCAGCAAGTGGATTCATGAATGTACATGTATATAGAAAATATTTTAGGCCAATAAAAAATACTATATACCAAATTTCCCACTTTAAACAAAAGAAGCCTGTCAGCTGCCGGACTATTAATAAAAATACATGTTTCACATTTAGACCATATCCGTGGTCATCATATGGGCATACCTAACAATGGATGCCAAAACAACAGCGTGCACATGTCGCATGTAGCGGATCTACATCCCATACCCTGGAGGGATGCTACGTTCTGATTGGTTAAAAAACACACAGCTTTCAGTTTCAGAGTGAAACTACAAAATAAAATGCCTGCATGTTTCATTTCACTACGTCTTCAAGTGCTTCGCACTGCAGTTTTTCCACGTACGAACCACACCTTCTCCCACTTTGTCACCAAGGGAGTTGGACCATGTTTGTTCAGTTCCGTTTGGTTAACACCACAGCACCCACCAGGCTGCCTGTTAAACCTTGGATTGCCTGTTAAATATGGATTTCCTGACGGCCAAAACCCAGTTTTTCAAGGAGGGCAGACAAACCTCAAACACGGTCACCGTCAACACCAGAGCCCCGCAGGCTTGCATGCTGAGCACTCTGCTGTACGCCCTGTACACACACACAACTGTGTGGCCAGGCATACCTCCAACAACATCATCAAGTTTGCCAACAACACAGTGGCGGTGGGCCCGATCACAAACAGCGACAGGAAGGCCTATCTATCTGGAGGAGGTGGCAGACCTGCCACTGTGGTGCCAGCTAGGGCAACAGCCTCTTCTTCAACGCCTGTAGCCAATGCGATGATGGTGTATTTTTGTATGCGGTGGCAGTGGGCCATGACTGACGGGATACCAGTGGAGATGGTGAGCACAACAGTGTGGACTTGTCATGATGTAGGCACAGACAGACACTGTGGTGAGGATGGCTATAGGCATGTGCCTGTATACCACCTCAGACTGCTAAAGATCCTGAAATCCTTCAACTCATATAGAGCATTCTGATGGGGGGCAAATGGGGGATATGACCACTTGGTATGGGAATAGCTCTTTCAGGGACCAGTGAGCCCTGCAGAGTGTGGTGTGCTCTGCAGAGCGCACCATGGGGACTTCACTTCCCTCCGTTCACGACTCATACCCCAGTAATGTACTTTAAAAGGACCCACATCATACCAGCAATAGCTTGTTTGCGTCACTGATGTCAGGAAACCCCTACACTATCATAGTGTGTGTGTGATATAAGCCTACGGTATATGCAATCTCAACCATAGAATCCAAAGCATTTGGTAATTAAGTTTCAATCCTGCCAGAAATATACTTTTTCAGTTTCTGTTCCTTGAAACAATTCCCTGCCCTGGAAAACTGTGATAAAAGGGAATATTTCACACAGGATAAGATGCTTAGCTAAAAAGAAGCAAATATTTTAATCCCTCTGCCAAAACATCTCTTTGTGTCTATAAGCCAGTGGATTTCAACCCTTTTCATATCAAGGTCCATAATGTATTCAGCATTTGAGCCACGGACCACCACTTGATAAGATTTAGCCTCTCGGACACAAAACTTGAATAAGATTTTGTGACTTTTGTCCACAATTCCATGCTGTATTGAAGTAGTACCATAGCAGAGACAACAGGCAAACATTGATCAAAATGACAATTATTCTACATTCTCTAATTGTGTAGACTTCTTGTAAATTAAGTAATGCAGATGTTTAACAATAATTTTACCCTTGAGAGTGTAAAATGAATGGTTTAATCTTTATGCTCTCAAGAGTTAAATATCTAATAAGGGTCCATTTGATTACCAACTCCATCATTTAGCTTGGGACCACCTGGAACCCCCTCAAGGACCACTGGTTGAAAACCACTGGTCTAAGCTATATAAGCAACAGAGCGGTGACAGTAGAATGTAAGAGATATATTTGAAATATAGTAAAACTTGGTTGGAAGAGATTAATTAGACAGATACGTTTGAGTGTGAAGTCAGGCATGAATCCATACAAGTAATTTCATTTCTGCAGAGTAATGGTTTCAATACAGAGCGCATTAACCTGGAAATTATTTTATAATTCCCCAGAAAATAAAGACACTAACTCACAGATTGGTATCTATTATATTTGCTGATTTGTTGTGGTATAATTTCACAAGTTTTCCCTAAATAAAAGCAAGACAAAGTTCAAAGTTTGTTGACTGGGAGTGAAAATATTAGAATTTCACCAGCAAGCAATCATGCCTCATTTCTCTGATGCGCATACCGTTGCTGTCAGGCAGAAAACTTCATTTCCATATTTCAACGTTTTATGTTTTTCTGTAAATTAAATAAAAGTCATAAGGTTGTAGTGCAAAAGTAGATAGATTGGCAATTTTTACTACTTCAGAATAATTTTGAGAGTGAAAGTGGTAAAATCTATCCGAGGGTTCTATGATTATTTAGCCAATGAAAAGTATTAACAAAAGCTTGTGACTAAATAACATTGGAAGTTGGAACATTTCCTAAAAACTGTTTTGAACAAACAAGGTTTCTAACCAACTGGCCGAATGTGGCAATATTTGTTATTTTGAGGACGTTTCAGCTAACCATTTGAGGGGCCCCATCTTACACCCGGTGCAAGACGGCACTATAGGTTCCGAGCCGTTATCATTGCTATTTTACAACCAACACAATTGTCATTTATATGCCCAGCATCTGTGTTGTTACATGGAAATGCTGGTCTTAAAATGGCCACCAACGTAATTAAAAAAGGTCAATCAAAGAACAAGATTCCTATATACATGATCTCCCCACTGGTCAACAAAAACAGGAGCCCTCGTACAAGGTTTCTTCGACTATGCATGCACCTCTTGTACCACAGCACCTCAAAGGCTCTTAAAACAAGGCTCCAGACTTCCCAAAACAAACTGGTCAGGCTACTTTGGCCTCACTCACCCGTCCCCACCTAACCCCTGCCCACTTTGACAGGCTGGAAAGGCTTAGGGTTGATGACAGAGTACAGCATCTTGCAATGGGTCTGGTCCACAAGATTCGCTACACCACCAAGACACCCATGTACCCGTCTAAATACTTCCTTAATGTCAACAAAGTTTACACCCACAACAACAAACCATATTCAACCCAGATTCGGCACAGACAAGGGACTAAATTCTTTTCACTCCTATGCCACCAAAATGTGGAACACCCTACCAACAGTCATTAAGACATGCAAGATAATTATTATAATAATTATTATATTGTACGTACAAGATAATATCTTGTACGGACAAGATATTATCTTGTACGTACAAGATATTATCTTGTACGGACAAGATAAAATATATTTTGAAACTTTTTTGCCATTCAGGGGCTCCGTACTAGTACGAGACCTTTTTCTTAGGACTTTTTGTCATTACAATAACCCAAAAACAAAAAACTAAGTTGGCATAGTCTGCTGACTTTCCTTTTTCACTGCACAGTGTCATAAAATGCATCACCTGCTGATCCAATCTTTAGTTGAACAGCAGAAATATAGCTGCAGTTATAAGTTTGGGGGCTAACTCAGTTCAAGCAAGTTCTGCTTTTCCTTAAACAACCTTGTCCATGCTACGTTCCAACTAAAGTACTTACTTAGTGATTAATAAAGTGATTAACATTAACATCCATTAGTGGCAGAATTATTTGCTATGTCACCTTGTCTTCAAGCGGTGTGACCAGCATGAAAGAGAAAGTGGGGAGTGTGGAAATGATTACCATAGTAAGTAGAGACAGACAGACAGACAGACAGACAGACAGACAGACAGACAGACAGACAGACAGACAGACAGACAGACAGTCATAATGCTCAGAAAGAGCTGGCTTCTGCTCAAATTTCTTTGGGCATGGAATTGCTAAACTGTACCGCATGGCACATATGAGGCCCCAGATATGGGAACACAAATGTTCAGACACTCTCAGACAGACTCCTTGAAAAGTCGTTTAAAAATGCATAAGCCATTAAAAGAAAACATGTTCTTTTGTGAAGTTGTCTCTTAGAGCGAGAACGCATTTTGCTGCAAAGCTACAGCAAACAGCGTTTCTGCAGTCCTGTCGAAGATAATGGCGCATCATTCAGGCATGTCGAGGGCTACGGCAAAATTGCAGCTGACACCGTTTTTCCTATCTCTACGTCAAGAAAATGTTTTTCTGAAACCAATTGAGGTTTCAGCAAGGCAGAAAAGTGAAACAGAAGATGAATATTGTGGTAGTGCATGCAGAACCATTTGGACTTTTGATGACAGACTGTATTCGATGTCATGCTGTAGAATCGTGTAGAAAGTTTGTAACATTAAAAACATTTTGGCAATAATTTGGGGGCCATGGGCCAGTTTGGAAATGGCTGTAGTAATATTCACAGTGTCATGAAAGAAAAGCGCACACAAGGGATCTCTCTGTGTGGGAGGTGGCGAGGTGCAGAGTCATCAAAAAACAAATCTATGGCACCTCAAACAGCCTGCTAAAAGCAGAATGTGTAAAATGCAGGTATAACGTTTCGGACACAGGTTCTATAAGAAACTACATGGGTGTATGTACAGTATGTCCACACAATGATTGCTGTTTGCAATCATTCATGCCAAAGTGAAAGAAACATAACATGAAGAGGCGGCTTGTTTGATTTCCGAGACATCACCTCTGCCCTGTGCAGAGAATAGCAGAGAATTGTCAATTCACCCGTTCATCCTGGAATCTGTATTTGAGGTATCTTGTGGAAACGTTGATGTTTTGGGTTCAACTAAACCGAGCAAATAGGTCATGGCGAGGGGGTCATTCGAATAGTTAGGGTTCATCTTCCAAGGATGAATATTTCATGTCAAGCTGCAGACTGAACTTGCTTTGTGCAGGTCTGTGACAGGCACGATGCTCATTTACTCCTAGATACTAAAAGGTGCCATGTGTGCACTGGCGAAGTAATTGTGATGGAATCTGTTTTTTGAGCTATAGCTCGTGTTTTTCGTGTCCCTTGCTCCGTTTCCAAAAATAAATGCCATACAACTTCATCTAAGTATTTGAATTCAGGTCATTGTGCCTAGTACATGTACACTTACTTCCACTTTAGATTAGATAAATGAATATTGATCCCTGGAGGGGTGTCCGTGACAGCAGTCAGGTTTAAGGTTAATGCACAGGTAAGAGAAAGCCAAAAACAAGACAATACATAAGCCAATAGTGTGGCACTAGTACCTGTGATGGGTCTCTTAATATGTTATTAGTCTAGTTTAGTATGTACAGTCTATCGGCAATGAGTATATGAGTGAATATAGTATATATATAGTATATACAGTGACCGTCCTGATCTTATTTGGTTTTAGTTTGGAATGTGGATTAACTGTACCATTTTCTCCAGGTTATCATGTTCTGGATGGACTGTACCATTGATCTGATTGGTTGATGCTAACACCAAGCAGGTGTGTTGCATAACAACCGTTGCATCTGCTGTGTTATATCACAGTCCTGCTGTCGAGTGGAAGCAGGTTGAGCTGTGCATGAAAAAAGGATAAGAATTAATTGATATATAAAGAATTATGATAAAATGTCTTGTCTGTAATTTCAAAATGAAGTATAACATTTCACTCAGTGTTCATTGACAAAATAAAATAATCCTAACCCTAACAAAAATCAAGATATATCTTTTTCCCCCAAAAAAAGAAAAACGTTAGGTGATCATTAAAAAAGTCTTTCAAGATAGCCTACACAGAGACCAAATTCCACAACCACAACTCTATAATCTCTCTCCTTGCTCTATGTACATGGACGGTCGATAGCTCAAGCAAGTACACAATACTGTAATACTCTTAAGTACATTAGCACCCGCACTCGAAAGGAAGGGTGTGGGGTTTCAGCCAGTGCGTAGCAATCACATTTTCCACTGCTGTAAACCCAGTTAATAGCACTCACTTCTAGATCAGTGTCAAGCACATGTTAGTCAGCTTATTTAAAATTAAGTGTAAGAGGCAGGCAAGTAAGTAAGGTTAGAACCATCTACAGTGAAATCTAATATTGAACCCATTAAAACCATGGCATCTTTATACTTTGGCAATTTAAAAATAGCAGATATACAAGCTTAGCGTATCACTTCATACCGCACATGAGTTGCTATTTTTTGTGGACATTTGGGAATATATGCATTTTTAAAGCGAACATTTTTTAACTCAAATGTTTGCTTCTGGGGGTCCCTGGAACAAAATATTTTGAGATGGGGCTCAGCGGCCTTGACATGAAAAAGTGAGTACCACTGATATAGCAAAAACAAGATGATAGAGATGAAATGATTTTTGTGCCACTGCCGTATTACCTTGTAATGTAAGGTTATTTTTAGGACTATTCAAGGGAGATTTCAGATCTGTCATGTGTGCGTTTGAAGACATGCATTTGCATGCGAATGAAGGCAGTACAGTAACTAAAGGAGACTGTGTGTGTGTGTGTGTGTGTGTGTGTGTGTGTGTGCGCGCGCGCACACGCGCGCGCGTGTATGTGTGCATTTGCGTGTGTGGTACCACCCGAGGAGTTGTTTATGCCCCTAGTTAATTGAATAATCTTATTATGATTATCCTTTTCGTGCAGCTCTATCCTGAGCCAAGATGAAGGAAAGAGGACAGGCACAGTGTTGTCTGCACCACAAGGCAAATAAGGACAATTTGTTTAATCAACTGAAATCCAATCACAAAGTGGTCTATGACACAATATGAAACAATAAACAAGAAAACAACTGAGAAAAGTTGTCTCCACTATGAAAACCAGCAGACACATTGTTTCCAAAGTCAATGAGTACTATTAATCGTGTTAATTAACCATGATCTCAATATTGACCAAAAATAATCGTGATTAGAATTGTTAACATAATTTTAGGAGCCTTACATTATAGACACTACAGCACTTAATATCCCTATAACAAATTGCATCTTCCCCTTACATTTGAACTCTGTTGGAGTTACAAATAACGATGTTACTGTGCGTCTGCACAGCATGTGCCCTGAATAAATAATAAGACTATAAGACTTTGACCACATTTAGCCCCAATTAGACTAACTCTCACCCAATATTGAAAATCATAATGTTGTATGGCCTTGTGAACTTTTAGATCGCCTCTTTTCGGTGTATTTGTCCGACACCTGCGCACAAGTTACTGTAGTATAACCCAGATAGAAACGTCCAGTAGTTCAGAATCATGAGTGTGTCAAACCTAAAACTCTGGCTGTGTCTTAATGAGCCATATCTGGAGGTTGTAGCACAGCGAGATACCGCAAAACAAACATGGCTCCTCGTATGTACAACCAGGGCAAAGACGCACATGTTTTCCTCAGAGGCACACACTGTGCCCACCTACATACAGTACTGTGTTTATGCATGCATGCACGCACACACAAACACTCACCATACATACAGTGTATATTCTTGTTGGGGGACATGCTCACGCCATTAGTCATGCACACATAAAACATGCACACAACTTTTCTCGGAGGCGTGTGATAATAATGTGCATCCTGCATCCTGCTTTCGCGTGTGCATACACATACAGTACACACACAGACACACACACACACACACACACACACACACACACACACACACCCAACGTCGTTGTGAGGCCTGAATCTTTTCCTAATTGTGAACCAAACTCAAAAAAATATTTTGTAACCACAAAACATTCAAGTCCAGTGTAGACTGTGTGCATGCCTTTGTTTGTCCCTATAGTTCAAAGTTGGTTGCAGGTGCGGTATAGTCTCTAAAAAATAAAGGAACTAGAGAGGTAAAAGACTCACAAAATAAATATATATATATATTATATATACAGGACAGGACCAGGAAAACTGTTCTCCCAATGCACGGCGCGCACACGCACGCACGCACACACGCACACACGCACACACGCACACACGCACACACACACACACACACACACACACACACACACACACACACACACACACACACACACACACACACACACACACACACCGCTGCATGTTCCCATTTGCCCCTGGTTGTAGCAATGAATGAAACATGAACACCACAGTGCCTCGGCGAGCATAAGATCATAATTAATTCTTCGGATTGAAACATTCAGTGTCTCCTCATGTTTGTCCAGATTCGGGGCGGCATGGAAATCCCCCGTTTCTATCCCTATATCATGCATTATTGAGAGAACTGCGAGGGCTGGAGGTATGCAGTGTACGGGGGGGGGGGGGGGTTCGAAGAGGGAACAGACTGGAGCTGACCTTCGGTTTTCACTGGTCCCTCCTCGGGGTAAGGAAGGGGAGAGGTTGGAGGCTGCCGACAGTGCCGAGGACTATAGAGTCTACTTTTTCGTTTAACACTTATGATGCTGCCAGAGTTTCTAAAAGAAAAAGGCGCTAGAGTGCCAAGCAGATGGGCAGATTTTACTCTGAAAAGCCCCGCCTTCCATTTCCCCCAAAAATCGGGAGGTATAATCTTCCATTAGTAGGCTACCTCGCACTGTCAAGTCTCATCTCTCTTTAGAAGCGTTTATATGAGATGCTTGGTTAAGTAAGAAATTAGGACAGAACATTGCTGCTCTCATCAAAACCATGGACAGCGACGTAGAGATAGAGAGTTTTGTCGGCCCGTAAACAAAGAGTGAATGCAGCGCAAAACATGTCCAGGAGTGCTGAACAAGGCGTTGCCTAACAATGGGAGCTGTCAAAAAATGGATTACAGCGATCCCATTGTATATAATTAAAAGTGACGTGTACTATACAGTACACGTCCTTAGCACGTTTTTTTATTGATAGGATGTGTACACGTTTTAGCACAAAAGGTGTTAAAAATCGCAACTGAGCGGTATATACTTATATTGTTATAGTTACTGTGTGTGTGTGTGTGTGTGTTTTAAGGCTGTCCCCGAACATTCGGGGTTCGAACCTTCGCTCGTTAGGGTTGGCACTCGAATCTTAATGAATGGGCTTGAACCATTCGTTTTAAAATTAATTTTATTTATTTTTCATGGCATATGCATAATAAGAGTACTATGTTGATGTTGTGTTTTTACTTGTTACATGTTTAGATGTTATTAATAATCAGGGGGGCACATCTTTCGCATCTGCCCGTGTATGTGGGAAGCATAACATTGTGGCATGCAGAGTAGAAACGTCCGTATGCCGTATGGGATTGACCACCGACTTCCCAGTCTCAAGGCAGACACTCTAACCACCAGGCCACGGAGCTGGTAGTAGTGAACACTCTAACCACCAGGCCACGGAGCTGGTAGTAGTGAACACTCTAACCACCAGGCCACGGAGCTGGTAGTAGTGAACACTCTAACCACCAGGCCACGGAGCTGGTAGTAGTGAACACTCTAACCACCAGGCCACGGAGCTGGTAGTAGTGAACACTCTAACCACAAGGCCACGGAGCTGGTAGTAGTGAACACTCTAACCACAAGGCCACGGAGCTGGTAGTAGTGAAGAAACCTCCGTAAGACACTCTAACCACAAGGCCACGGAGCTGGTCGTAGTGAAGAAACCTCCGTAAATAAACACACTCTAACCACCAGGCCACGGAGCTGGTCGTAGTGAAGAAACCTCCGTAAATAAACACACTCTAACCACCAGGCCACGGAGCTGGTCGTAGTGAAGAAACCTCCGTAAATAAACACACTCTAACCACCAGGCCACGGAGCTGGTAGTAGTGAAGAAACCTCCGTAAATAAACACACTCTAACCACCAGGCCACGGAGCTGGTAGTAGTGAAGAAACCTCCGTAAATAAACACACTCTAACCACCAGGCCACGGAGCTGGTAGTAGTGAAGAAACCTCCGTAAATAAACACACTCTAACCACCAGGCCACGGAGCTGGTAGTAGTGAAGAAACCTCCGTAAATAAACACACTCTAACCACCAGGCCACGGAGCTGGTAGTAGTGAAGAAACCTCCGTAAATAAACACACTCTAACCACCAGGCCACGGAGCTGGTAGTAGTGAAGAAACCTCCGTAAATAAACACACTCTAACCACCAGGCCACGGAGCTGGTAGTAGTGAAGAAACCTCCGTAAATAAACACACTCTAACCACCAGGCCACGGAGCTGGTAGTAGTGAAGAAACCTCCGTAAATAAACACACTCTAACCACCAGGCCACGGAGCTGGTAGTAGTGAAGAAACCTCCGTAAATAAACACACTCTAACCACCAGGCCACGGAGCTGGTAGTAGTGAAGAAACCTCCACTCTAACCACCAGGCCACGGAGCTGGTAGTAGTGAAGAAACCTCCGTAAATAAACACACTCTAACCACCAGGCCACGGAGCTGGTAGTAGTGAAGAAACCTCCGTAAATAAACACACTCTAACCACCAGGCCACGGAGCTGGTAGTAGTGAAGAAACCTCCGTAAATAAACACACTCTAACCACCAGGCCACGGAGCTGGTAGTAGTGAAGAAACCTCCGTAAATAAACACACTCTAACCACCAGGCCACGGAGCTGGTAGTAGTGAAGAAACCTCCGTAAATAAACACACTCTAACCACCAGGCCACGGAGCTGGTCGTAGTGAAGAAACCTCCGTAAATAAACACACTCTAACCACCAGGCCACGGAGCTGGTAGTAGTGAAGAAACCTCCGTAAATAAACACACTCTAACCACCAGGCCACGGAGCTGGTAGTAGTGAAGAAACCTCCGTAAATAAACACACTCTAACCACCAGGCCACGGAGCTGGTAGTAGTGAAGAAACCTCCGTAAATAAACACACTCTAACCACCAGGCCACGGAGCTGGTCGTAGTGAAGAAACCTCCGTAAATAAACACACTCTAACCACCAGGCCACGGAGCTGGTAGTAGTGAAGAAACCTCCGTAAATAAACACACTCTAACCACCAGGCCACGGAGCTGGTAGTAGTGAAGAAACCTCCGTAAATAAACACACTCTAACCACCAGGCCACGGAGCTGGTCGTAGTGAAGAAACCTCCGTAAATAAACACACTCTAACCACCAGGCCACGGAGCTGGTAGTAGTGAAGAAACCTCCGTAAATAAACACACTCTAACCACCAGGCCACGGAGCTGGTAGTAGTGAAGAAACCTCCGTAAATAAACACACTCTAACCACCAGGCCACGGAGCTGGTCGTAGTGAAGAAACCTCCGTAAATAAACACACTCTAACCACCAGGCCACGGAGCTGGTAGTAGTGAAGAAACCTCCGTAAATAAACACACTCTAACCACCAGGCCACGGAGCTGGTAGTAGTGAAGAAACCTCCGTAAATAAACACACTCTAACCACCAGGCCACGGAGCTGGTAGTAGTGAAGAAACCTCCGTAAATAAACACACTCTAACCACCAGGCCACGGAGCTGGTAGTAGTGAAGAAACCTCCGTAAATAAACACACTCTAACCACCAGGCCACGGAGCTGGTAGTAGTGAAGAAACCTCCGTAAATAAACACACTCTAACCACCAGGCCACGGAGCTGGTAGTAGTGAAGAAACCTCCGTAAATAAACACACTCTAACCACCAGGCCACGGAGCTGGTAGTAGTGAAGAAACCTCCGTAAATAAACACACTCTAACCACCAGGCCACGGAGCTGGTAGTAGTGAAGAAACCTCCGTAAATAAACACACTCTAACCACCAGGCCACGGAGCTGGTAGTAGTGAAGAAACCTCCGTAAATAAACACACTCTAACCACCAGGCCACGGAGCTGGTAGTAGTGAAGAAACCTCCGTAACCACCAGGCCACGGAGCTGGTAGTAGTGAAGAAACCTCCGTAACCACCAGGCCACGGAGCTGGTAGTAGTGAAGAAACCTCCGTAAATAAACGCCCTACTTGATCATACTGTAGCGTCACACAAAAGCATCAAAAGGTAGCAGATGTACAAGCTCGAAACACGGCGCGAGTATACTGTACTTAAAGAATATTATAGACTATCTGTACTTTGCTTGAATAGACCTACTTGTACTTTTGATACAGTACTTTCACGCCACTGCATCTCTAGGAAGTGAAACGTTAAGAGTTATGTAATATCATTATGCACAAACCGCATTTGAAACAATAGTGAAAGTAGCTGTGGCCCCACCAAAAGTGGCTACACTAAGATTTCATTGATAATATAATATTATAAAGTATGTGTAAAAAAACAACAACAACATTGTATCTTTTTCATTAAACACTTGAAACATTTTCATTGTGATACCAATAAATATAAACTTAAAAGTATACTTTGATAGTTCCATTGACCCAAGCCGGAACACAATCGATTGATTGATTATTAAAATCAACATGTTCAGAAAATGCATGCGGCCCACCAGCCGAATGGCTGCTGCGTAAAGTGGTCAGATGGGTGGGCCGCCAGTGCGTTCCAAGTGGGCCGCTATCCAGAAAAGGTTGGGTAGCGTTGGACTAGAGTCAGATTTTTATTTCTTTCAAAGTTCTCCCCTGAAAGTTCCTTTCACAGATGTGACAGACAGACACGGAGACAAAGTGTCATTTGTTAATAATTTAGCAGCCTGTCAAATATTTAATATCACAGCGGAGCGCTTAGGAGAAGCACACAGAAGGCATTGGTAATGCAGCGCCCAAGGGGACTCTCGTGTTCTTGTACATGTCAATCAGGCAGCTCCTACATCCGCACCGCGGCCTGCAGTCACCATCGATTATGGCAAACTCCACATCTATATATACGTACAGTACGTGTAGACTGAGATTCTTTGAAGAATCCTTACAGCTTTTCCAAGTCAATTTGCATGTGAGGTCAACAAATGCAAAGAAACACTGATCCTTTACTGTTCTATATAGGCAATGTACTGTATATTGATCATTTCCCTTTCCCTCCAAAAATGGTGCACTTATATAAACTAGAACAGTGCCTGTTGGGGGGGTGATCAGGTGTGATCAATTGGCTAATAAGGACGAGGTCGCGCTTCGTGATGTCAGTACAGGCCAGCTCCATATATGGAGATCTAGGGGTGAACTGGATTTGGGCCCTGTCCGGAGCCTGGGCAGAGGCCTTTGTGCCAGTTCTGGACAACCGGCGATCCGGGCACAGCCCACCCTGTGGGGGTGTGGAACGTGTGTCTCAAATTTGAAGTCGGTGGGGCGAACGGTTCTCGAGTTATGTGAATTACAGTCACACAGAGGGTGCATTTATAATAGGATGGTAAATGGTGCATTTAGTGCTATTATCCTTCATGTAGATTGTGCATTACAGTCATTCACCCATTCGCACTCCGATGGCGGAGGAAACTATGCAAGGGCCAGGCGCCAACCTGCATATCGTGAGCAATTAGGGGTTCAGCGTTTTGCCATTCAAGGACACTTTGACACTAAGTCTGGGGAGCCTGGGATCGATCTGGGAACCTTGCAGTTCCTATCCGGCTGGTCTACCAGCTGAGCCACTGCTCCTCCATCCTTAAAGGTAGGGTAAGTGATATTCCTTTGTTAAAATGAGTGTTAAACAACGGTGCCAGAGATTAGCTGTTCACGGACACACACACGGACGGACGGACGGACGGAGTGCAAAACATACTCTCTACCCATGCCTTCGGCCTGGTGGAGACAATAATAATTAATATTCATAATTGCTATATAGACTATAGAGCAGGGGTGTTCAACCCTTTTTGAGGATGAGGCTGGCAGGGCACTGCGTCAGACACCCAGAACTTGACTATGGGAGCCAACCCAGGGCAAAGCCAGGAGGGGAAAGAAGCGTATCAAGGACCACTGGTTGAAAACCACCGCTGTTTATTCAGTAATGGACGTCTCCCTGTCTCTCCAGCTCAGCGATTTTTGATTCTTGAGAATGATGGCTTCCATTTTCGCATTGCAACCTTTCAGGAATAGAAAGCTTTCTGAACTACCCACGGCCCTCCTATGAGACACAAACTAATTAGAAAATAATTGTGCCATTTTACCATGATTATTAGTGAGGACCAATTACATGGTTGAAAAGTGAAGTGGTCCTTTAAATCTACAAAGTAACTACAGTATAGTGACTACAGATTTAAAATAATTGGAGTGGAGTAAAACTACAATATTTGCCTCTGAGATGTAGTGGAGTAGAAGTAAAAGTGGTAATACATTTTACACCACTGGCTGCAGGCGGAGACAGACTTGTGCTTGGGGTCATTAAGTGGTAGTGTGCTACACAGCTCACTGCTCTAATCGGCCGCGTGCGTTTCAGTCAAAACAGCAAGACTTCATGATGTGAAGTCTTGCTTGTGAATCACATCTCTAACAACGTCAGAGCACATGTTCTTAAAACCTGTGTGTTCATTCATGCAGCATATTGAGGAAGACAGGGGGATGGGGGTCATGGGGCTAAACAACATTTGCATCTCTACACAGTATACCTTTACTGCATTAGTGGTGCATGCTTGTACAGGAGTGTAATATTCTTGAATTGTGTTCTGTGTTCTGTCTGTCATCTCTCTTTATTTACTTGTTTACATATTTGGCAGATTTATGTTGTTGTAGTTTCTATTTCGTTTTTTTTTTTATGTGTATACAATACATTATATCATTGTGTTTAGGACCACCTCAATAATTCACGATTCTGTCCCTAAAAAGGACAAGACAAAAAATTAAGGAAGCAATGTGGATTTTGTTAGTTATTTACGGTGGTTCGCTCATGTGAGGGACAGAAGGGGGCGTCGCCAAGTTACATCCAGTGGCAAAAGTCCCTTCTGGGAATATTTGGTTACAGCGGTGACACGCTGAATATCTGATGAGCCCCACATTTAACCACTTGAAATGAAAACCCATGGGTCTCTCCTGCATGATATAGCCTTTTATCTTCCCTCTGGCGACGCTGCTCTGCCACATTTACATCAAGAGCATGCAGGACCATGTTAATGCACAGGTGTGATGATTTCTCTATATACACATTCGTTGTCCGTATTGAGCAATTTATTTTATAGGGGGATATGTGTGACCATACCATTAACATTATAGACAATATTTTAGGACAATAAAAAAAATCACACCTGATTGAAGTGAGTGGTGCAACTCACTTCAACCCGCGTCCGAAACGGTTGAGAAATGACCGTTACCGTGTGGCGGTCCCTCTACTGTACTGTACTGTACTGTACTGGCACCCCCGAAAGCATCATATATACAGTTAATACGTGCGTGTGTATTTGTGTGTGCGTTAGGTTGCGCACAAGTGGTGAAAAACAACCATGCTGTTTTCGTGCTCATACCCAGACACCCACCTAGCCAGCCATCCACACACATAGCTCCGTAAGGGAGTGGTTGCACCACTCAAAAACTATATACCAAATGTCCCACACCACGTAGCATACACCACACACCCGGCAGCTGGACTACATCAAAAGCTGCTCTCTGGCCAAATTGAAATGAAACAGTGCAGTGGGATTTATGTACAAAAGTCACACAAGCAATCACAGCACTACACAGCACAAATCTAAACAGATTATTGCTGTTCAGTAGGTTGGTGTTATTTTAGAGCCAATAGACATTACCACAGAAGATGAGGTGAAAGAATTAAAATAAATTGCTTAATGTAATAATGGTCTGGATTTGACATGGACTAGTTTACATTCATGTAAATAATATCAGTAGTGCAGGTGGCACGTACCACTTACTGTTAAGTAGGTGATCAAATTATTACTCACCAACTCAGTGTCTTCTTTTCTGGTCTTTCGTCGATTAGATCATCATAGTCCATATGGTATTGGTGACTGAAAATGAATTGAAAGTAGTTGGCATGCTTCAGAGCAGAAAATGATTGTTCTCCTGAGCAACAGACCTTTTTCATGGCCGGCAGCCATATTGAGTAGGGCACATTCTGTACAGGTGTGACCAACAATACTAATAAGGTTACATTCCATTCAGATAAAACAGTCAGGGTGCTGCTGCTGTGATGGCCAACTGGCTCTGCTACACTACATTTAAATGGAACAGAACGTTTAAGCAGCACTATGTACTTTGGAGTATCCGTGGTCACTTTGGGCACAAATAATATGACAGCCAACGTATTTGACTTCATTACCCAAGAGTCTCTACAAGCATGTCTGGCGAGGACGTGCTGTGATTGGCCAATCTTTGCATTGACTGGCATTTCTGCCTTGGCAAATGCCAGGATGAAACTCAATTGTCCCCACTAGCCCTTACCCGTTGTGAGATATTTGCCCCCCTCTTGTGGCCGTGGGGGGGTACTGCGCCCGGTGTGTTTTTAATTCACTGATAAATCTTGCATCCTTTGGTATTCTTCTCCTGATAAACTACACGGTTTGCACACATCTCACCATGCACAACGGCGACAGGTAGCCTGTCCACACATGGACCGCTACTTTGCATTCATATTCATGTGATATAGACAGTACAATACCCATTTTTGCATTTTTTAATCTACTAATAAATTCATTATAAATCATTAATGTGTCAAATCTGAAAAAGGGCTCCATTAAGACCTCCATGTAATTATGGTCCATGCCTGTGTGTGAAAAGTGGGAGTGATTGGGCCAGGCAATGTTGAGATAAAGCGCTGTCGGGGACATTCAGACAGACAGACAGACAGACATTCGCTGAATTTTAGTATGATGTATATAAAGTCAAGCCCCTAGCAGGGACCCCTGATTCTAGATACAGTATGGAAGGATCATTGTTATTGCTTAAACATTTAACTTTATAATTATGCTATATTGTTAAAAAGTTAAGTGTTAAGTTCAGGTAGGTGGCGCTAAGGTGAAAACCAGGTATACTTAATGAACTGGTGGGTTTATTTTTTGAAATAAATCTTCCTCCATGTTTTATGGGGGGGGGGGGATCAATCTTTAATAAATACCCTTTGTCTAGCACTTTTCATTTTTCTTTCTTTCTTTTAAATCTCTATGGGAAAAATTAATGGCCGATTTTTCAGTGGGTCCAGAAAACCACAGCCACTGCCATGTTCTATTGGTGTCCTGAAGACCAGCGTTGCGCCAATATGGTGCCACATTTGTAAACCGTAAACTAAAGCAATTGTGTAACTTGTATTATATCTATTTTCGCTGAATGTTCACCACAGAATGGATACTAGGCTTATGTGGTGAACATGCAGTGCCTTAATTACTTTTGTTGCTTTGGTTGCTTGTTGCTTTTGCTTTTCAATACATGGCTGTTTCCAAAGTGTCCATCACTGCATTCAGCTAACCTGATTCACATTGAAGACGTTTAGCATTCTCTTCATCAGTCTGAATGCTTTCCCAGGCTAGCTTTATGGTCTCATCATAGGTTCTTCTTTGTCACATCAGCCCATCTGTTTGTAGACAAGCTTGTTAACATGAAATTGGATTGCTGGGACTGCCTGCTCAGGAATTCAAAGGTGCTATATGAATATATCTCCCACCGTTTTGTAGAGGCAGAAACTGTATAAAGTCTGCATAAAAATGGAAAAGGACATGACTTCAATTCAGTAGTCAGCTGCATATGACCCCACTAAATTCAGTGAATGCATAGAACATGATAAAGATTCAATGTCATGTTCTTTGAGGGGTTGATGTGAGTGTTTTCTCCACATGTTCAGCTGTGTGAGAGCGTAATGGAATACATTTCAGAATGAGCTCATTTTTTTAAATTACATTTTGAAGAAAAAAATTAATGAAACGACTTTAAAACATCCCTGTTTTGAGCATGTATATAGACTCTATATATAGTGAACCTTCATGCTCCGATATGCCATTTGACTCGAGATGTTTTTCCAACTACTTTAACCTGATGTAAAAGCTGTCTCAGTTTGGAGAATAAGTCGCAGCAATAAAGTGTACAGACCCAGTTCGACAGTGAGGGAATCAACTATTCCCTATGATTATTATTTAAAAACATACCGTCAGGCATCAAGGTTATTCAATTATAGTGGCCATTCTGCAGGATCTGATGAATCTGATGATGTAGCATGTCGATTTGCTCGTCCACATATTATGACGTACATTCTTGTCAATGGGAATGTAACAAAAATACTGATTTGCTCGTCCACATATGACGTAAATTCTCCATTCATTGTCAATAGGAATCTAATGTTTGTGTAAGACGACAATCTACACTAATAGCTGAATAGGAGGGGCTAGCGCCACTGAAAAAAATGAGAGAGAGAGAAAAGATGACATATTAGGCATGTGCCTGTAATGCCTATAGCATTAACAGTTACACAGCCATAATCGAGAGCTCTAGCAATCTAGCAAAGTTGAAAAGAAGCCATCCATCCATCCATCTGGGAGCTGGATTACAGAGGTTCAAGCGGAAAAAACCCAGACATGCCTTTCCTTGGCCACGTTCACAGAGGTGTACCCTGCAGGTCAGCAGGGACATGTGTGGCCTCTTCTCAGCTGGGCATGCCTGGAAAATCTGATCAGGAGATGCTTAGTAATAGTATAGATGCCTCTACGCAAAAGAGCAGCGGGAGATGTTAGCTACCCTCCAGAGAAAACTCATTTCAGCCGATTGCATGCAGCCTTGTTCTCTCGGTCATGACCCACATATATCATATCATATCTGGATCTGAACACAATACCGCTCCCACTGCTCCGATTCCCCAGCTGACCTCCCACTCTGTACTACTCTCCTCATTCGAGAACAAGACCCCAGGGTACTACAACTCTGATTGGGGTAACTAAAGACTCCTTCCCTATACACAGAGTGGGCAATCCTACCAGTTTCCTGCTGAGAAGCATGGCCTCAGATTTAGAGATACTGATCCTCATCCCAGCCGCTTCACACTGGGCTGTGAACTGATCCAGTTGAGTGCTGAAGGTCACACTCACAGACAGCTCAATGATGCTATCAGAACCACATCACCCTTGGAAAGCAGTAATGCAATCCTCAGCTCACCGAGCTGTAAGCCCTCGCCTATAGATCTGTAAGCCCTCGCCTCCATGACTGTGCCCTGAGATCCTGAACATGAATATCACAATGGTGAAGGGAAGCATGCTTCCCTAATCCTTTTGCTGCTGTCCTTAAGACAGTTATAGCCTGTTTATTTGTCTTATCTGGTCTCTGCAGAAATGCAATTTTCTATATTATATATTTTTTTATATTGATTGTGCCCTTTTGTTTTAGGGTTTTATTTCTTACCCGATTGATTTCATTTAGCCCCGGCCTACAGTATGTTCCCATTCCCTCAAAAGGCCTTGGCTTTTGCCAGGCCATGCACAATTCAGCACTGTCAGGTGGAAACCTTTAACCTTGTATGTCAGGAAGCCTTTCGGTTTTTATTAGCCTACTATAAATAAAAAAGGAAAGCCAATCTACAAGGTCACAATGCGGCACAACACTTTGTGAGCTTGTAGATCGGCATATTTTCACTACTTTTGCGGGACACTTCTGTATGATGAAGTAAGTAGTAGCTATAGTGCATTAATTTATTAAATAAATCACACCCGTGTGAAGTGAGGGGCGCTCTTATACATCATCTCATTCCGGCCAATCAGAATTTTCCTCCTCACCATTGTCTTCAATGTTTGTGGAGATATGGAGATACACAGTTTCTGCCAGAAAGCAACAAATTGTAAATAATAATCTGTGCTTAATTTGTCTTGCCTGATTAAATGAATACAAACTAGAAAACTTTCGCACGTACCAAACACCAATCAAGAAAATGTTTGGTCATTTTCTTTGTTTTTTTGGGCCACCACAATGCTTTTCCAATGGGAGTCACATGGTTTGACCAAACATTTGTGTTTGATTGCCGATTGCTGGTGGTGTTCTGCCCCTCCCCCCTCATCAAACAAAAATGTTTCTCAAACCATGTGACTCCCATTGGAAAATTGTGGTGGCCCAAATAAAACAAAAAAACGATCAAACATTTGCTTGATTGGCGTTTGGTACGTGTGAATGAGGTCTAAATCTTATTGCCGGCTGCCGTTATCCCCACAAAACAGTAGGCACGCCATTGCTTTATCTTATGTAAGAAAGCCATTTATTAATGAAGCCTCAGGGGAGCTTGGATGCATAATGATATGACATTTTGAAAAACTCAATATCAGTAATGTGTAAATATTATTAGTGCAGCAGCAGCTATTAATATGCGCGCATGGGTGCGATGGTGTGTGTGTGTGTGTGTGTGTGCGTGTGTGTGTGTGTGTGGGAGGGGGGCACTTCAATGAAGCTGTGCAAATTAACCAGGAAAGTACATTTGAGTACTGTATACTTATATTTGACTTTTTACTCCACTACAATTATTTGAAAACCTTACATTCTATTATTATACTACAAAGCATCACTTGTTTGATTGATTTGAAAATGGGCAATATACAAGCTCCCAATGTGTTACGATGTGATGCGTAGTGACTAGTGAGCTATAGATCTATTTTGGTAATTGGTATATTTTGATGCCAATGTTTCTACTTTTACTCACGAAAAGAATACAGAGTATTTCTACATTGTGGTATTGCTACTTTTATTTAAGTAAAACAAATTATCCACCGCTGCAATTAAGCCCGTTATGAAAACAACAACAACTGTCAGCCAAGTAGGCCGAGTTATATTTAGATGAGTGCGGGTGTCACACCGGAATGGTGAGCTTGTCAGCTGTGAGCTGTGAATCAGGCTTTAGGTTGAGGGAATAGGGAATACACTGGCACACATGGTGGAACCAGGTGGTGGAAGCACTTAAGTAAAAGTATCAATAAAACAATGTAGAAAGAAGAAGTCCTGTATTCAAAAATGTATCGGCATCGACAAATATACTTACAGTACCAAAATGAAAGTTTTACAAAATGTGATGCACCGAGCTTGTAGACCTGCTATTTTCAAGTATAGAACAGGGCTTAATAATCTAAATCTGCAAAGTACCGGTAACTCTCAACTAAAGTTTTCTAATAATTGTAGTGGAATAAAAAGTGCAGTATTTGCCTCAGAGATGTTTAGTGGAGTCTAAAGTAGCCTATAAAGTATTGACAAATAGCGTAAAATTATACTTCAAGGATTAGTTCACAAACAAAAAAAAAACATTTTTCTATCAACACCCTGTGAAGCCTTGAATACATGGAGAGTGTTTTGTTTTTGTCACAGGAGACCACGCTGGCCACAATATGCGCTGTGCATTGCTGGAATTTGGCGGAAGTACGGGATTTTGGCGGAAGTACCGTTCAAGGAAATGACGTTGACGCTTTACAAATCTGTTTACATTCTCCGTGTATGAAACAAGTGTTGTGATTGGTCGAAAAATATATTGCATCTGACGGATGTTCCGGCCCGACATTTCCGACTATGCACTCTATGCCTAATATTGTGACCAGGCTTTTCTCTTCGCAGATGACTCTGAGTAAGGCTGGGACCGAGGCTAGTAGGAGACTGAATTGAGTCGACGTTCATCAAATTATTGGCTTCGGAAAATGACAAAAACAACAAAATCTCCATGAATACAAGGCTTCACGGGGTGTGGAATTCATAGAAAATACTGTCCTGTCCTCGAGCACACAACTAGGGAAAACTGAAGACAGGTGGACATACATGCGCGCATGTGCACGTGCACGCACGCACGCACAGAAACACAGAAACAAAAACACCTCATAAAATCACACACCTAATTAGTCCCATTATGCACTCATGTGTCAGAACTAAGCATATTAGTAATTTCCAAGTAACAGTAAGAGAGTAGACTCAAGTGCTGTGATGTTTACAGCTGCGGCACAGGAAACCCACAAAACACACAGGCAATAATATGGATTTCATACGACCATCATGGGAGGAATGTTCGGATAGGCCTACTGTACATGCACACATAAATGAATGCTTGCCCACAGTCACATGTACACATGTATACAGTATATACGTGTGTATGTGTGTGTGTGTGTGTGTGTGTTGGCTTTGTGTGTGAGAACAGCATGTGTGTGCACGCACGCATACACACAAAGCCAACGTTCTCCTCTGTAATTTTGTAATTTTAAATGAGTGCTGGATGAGGCACTTGGCACCCACACAACACACATTTGAGGACCGTTTTCATAATGGAGAAAAGCAGGAGGAGATCGACACCACCCAGAGCAGGTCACGTCACCTATACCGTCCACCCACCCAGCTCACAAAATGGAAATCCTGCTTCCCCTTATGGAAATCGACTCATACTCAGTCTGCTGAAGTGCTGTTGTTGAAACTTGCATAAAAAAAGAATAATAAATAAATAAATAAAATCCACTCTAGACATGCTGTCAAACACAGGGAGGGGACTGCGTGTGGGGAGCAGAGATTACTAGACGACTCGACGTGCAACGCTTGGATGGCCTTAGATTAAACTGTCCGCAACCACTTGAGACATTTAATAATGTTTTGGGAGAGAAAATCTATTAGTTTGAGCATAGGAGAAAGTTCTTGTTCTTGACACTGCTTCTTGTTATTCCCCTAGTGTTCCCTGTGTTTCCCTCTTCACCTTTCTCACCTGCTGTCCCCCGTCTGTCCTTCTATGTCTATGGCCATACACCTCACCTCTTCCATTAACTCATCAACTCAAACACCTTTGAGGCTGTCTTCCTCAGAGGTTCATTCATGCATGTCAGTCAGACTTCAGAACTGATTTCACCAAGCATCTCCCTCAAGAATCTTGGGTCGTGCAGTTAACACTTGAGTCAACAAGGGAAGCGTATACTCCTAGCAACTATACTTCAATTTATGAAGCGGCAGTGATATTGTGTACAGAATGTCAAAACGAATGAATAATTATGATATACTGTATAGGCTTTCATATTCCAGCGCTTCCACTCCAGTCCAGTAACTTGATAGTATACAGGAGACATTCTATGAGTGCTGACATACACCAGTACAGCGTATAGGCCTATACCACATGACAGTTGATAAAGAATTAGCTTAAAAGGTTCAGGGCAAATCTTATGAAGTGACACATGCTGAGCGTTCCCTCGGTGTGGATTATAAAGATGATGGACGTATTTAAATGAGAGCGGTGGGTGGAGGAGGAAGGGGGTTGAGTATCCAACCGCCAACCACGTCACATCACAGACACTCCATGGTGTCGACACGTGTGCCCTTTTCACTATACGCATCACTATTTTAGCATGCGCACAGTTGTTCATGCCAGTGATGACAAATTGGGGCACACTAAAATATTGATATAGCTATAGCAACCAAATGGACCTTTCCAGGCCTGTGACTCATAACTCTCTTCAGAGTTATGCAGGGGGTCCATGGTGGGGGTCTTTGGTGGTTTCTAATGCATGCCAAACTGGCAACTGCGGGTCCTGAGAAGCAGTGTTGCATGCAATGTTAAGTGGGCCTTGACTCCTGTACGACATGCCCGTGAACGCGGCACAGTAGAGCTCTCTGCTCTCTTCCTCCAGTTTGTGTCCATTTATGCACCCTCGGCAGTTAAATTAACAATGAGGGTTTTACCATCTCTAATATAAAGGAAGTCACGGAGTGACTTTTTACACAAACCTTGCTGCAGGGTTGTGTCTTATACACCAGTGGTTCTCAAATGTTTTCAAGTCAAGGACCAACACATATCTGATATTCATGAGTTTCAAATGTAGTCCTATACGCCTGCCATTTGGGGACCATTAGTTCTACGCCAATCAGACAAACTACACCTGTGTTGGTCCCCAACATGGCAGGTGTAGGCCTCATACACTAACGAACATTTTGTGTTCCATCTGTGTTTCATGGCCGACTCAATGCTTTGGTTTGAACACACACTTGTGTTTGATTGCCCCCTTCCCCCCATCAAACACAAGTATTTGTTCAAACCACGTGACTTCCATTGGAAAAGCATTGAGGCGGCCATGAAACACAGACGGAACACAGAATGTTCGTTTGATATGTGTGATCGTGTGTATGAGGCTGTAGGACTACATTTGAAACTCATGAATATTCGATATAGGCCTTTTATCTTGATACTATGAAATCACTGTGTGTGTGTGTGTGTGTGTGTGTGTGTGTGTGTGTGTGTCAGAGAAGGAGAGAGTGAGAGTGAGTGTGCGGTGTGGTGTGGTGCAGTGAGTGTTAATATTTTCAGCAGATTTTGAATGACACATTATTTTGTCTTTATTTTTAATGTTACTTTTACCAGAAAAAAATTTGTCTTCGTCGTATGAATAACACACCACTTAGTCTTAGTCCTATTTAGTCTTCTGAAATTGTTTAGTCTTTCTTTGTCTTAGTCAACAAAATTAACACATTGCTTGTAGCTTTGATCCCTTGTCTGAAGGAAGGGCACCTTGAGGGTGGGTGGAGGGGTTTGTGACAGTCCCAGAGGATGACAGAGTAATTTGTCAAACAGCAATAGCCATGAATTTACTGCTCCCACTGTCCACACACACACACACACACACACACACACACACACACACACACACACACACACACACACACACACACACACACACACACACACACACACACACACACACACACACACACACACACACACACACACACACACACACACACACACACACACACACACACACACACACACACACACACACACACACACACACACACACACACACACACACACACACACACACACAATTAACAATAAAACTTAAAAGCCACTAAAAGCTTAGGGAATAAAACCAATGTCCAGTCAGGGCAGCCACATTTGATGGTGTTTTCATTTGCTTCTCCAGGCAGACATAGTATGAGGTACAAGATGTCAAAGTGCTCTCCCTAGCTGCTGGTAAAAAACCATGGACCTTCCCAGTGCTCTCTGACTCCCTGTGTGCTCTCTTAATTAAATAGACTCAGCTGTGAACTGCCCATCACCTTCAAAACAAAAGCTTTAGCTGTAAACAAACCAATTAAGCAAAGCAAATTAAACAAAAAATAAGAAATGCATTAAATATATAACAAATACTGAAATAGCAAATTACTGAATATAGCTCCCACAAATAGGAAGGTGATTTTTTTTAAATCTAAGGTACCAGTAAAAAAGGCTACCACTAAAAAGAGCAATAGTGGTATTGATAAGGAATTAGATCGATAAATAGGATATCGGGGATTGAAATCGATAAAAATGTGCGGTCCCCATCCCTAACTCCAACCCTAACCCTAAACCTAACCTCTAAATGTCTAATCCTAGAGAGCGTCCCCCCCCCTTACAGAACGACGAGGGCACCAGGAAATAATTCCCCATTCATTTTTCCGATAGACATTTCAAAAAGTATTTATTTAAAGACATTTAAGCCTCCGACGAACAGCCGAGTTCACAAATCATCATGACAATAAACACATTTTTGGGGGCCGAACAAATAATGATTTGTTCATGCACCCAAAAAATTGAATTGTCAACTGGGCTGTTGGCTTTGTCCAAGGCTTAAGTTAAATGTCTTTAAATAAATACTTTTTGAAATGCTTATGGGAAACATGAGTGGGGAATTATTTCCACAAAACGCTCAGATCAGCCAACGCAGGGAAGCTGGAAATACCTTCACTATAAACGCCGGGTCAACACTCTTCTCCCTTCTGTCTCCAAAATATATGGAATGCACTTCCCATCAGAACTGCAGACTCACTCCCAATCTTCTGCTGTAGTCTAAAAAGTAAAAACCCACCACTTCAGACTCCATGTTAGCCCGAAGCACTTGCCGTAGCACATGCCCTAGCCTCGATATGACCGTACGGCGTATGCAAAGGCTCAACTTAGATAGCATTTTATGTAGACGTATTCTGTGACTGTGAATACGTTCATGTGCTTACATTCTGTACATTCTGGACTTGTTTGGATTCAAGCATAGAGACCATAGACACACACACACACACACACACACACACACACACACAGAACGGCTGACGATGCAGATCTAATGGAACCAGAGAACAGAGAGATTGAAGGAGAGGAAGATAGAGAGCGACAGAGAGACAACAAAGGATTGACAGGGAGACAGAGCAAAGTGACACACAGAAGCAGCGTTTTGTTGCTGTCGGGAGGAAACCTGGTATCTCCAGATTTCTTTAGTTTTTCGTTATGAAGGTCCTATACTTAAGTACATCATACGAGTGTCGCACAAAATAAGTGAAAATAGCCGATCTACAAGCTCACAACGTGGCGCGATGCGACACATTGTGAGCTTGTAGAGCCACTATTTCCGCTATTTGAAAATGCTTTTAAAATAACAATGACAAGGGAACGGTTTCGGACATACCGGTACAAGGTTTCCATGTCCGGCAGCAGTGTTTCTCTGTGTATAATGAGGTGTATATCTGAGGTGATAGAAAAACTAAACAAAGTGCAGAGTGAATTAATTTCTCTGTCGCTGCGTCCTCCTCCCACCAACCACTTCACTGTCAACATCTGGTAAACAACAACTGTCGCCCACACACTGTGACACGCACACACTGTGACACACACACACACACACACACACACACACACACACACACACACTTTCATTGGAAAAGTGTTCACAGTGAAAGTGAATGTGGTTAAATGTGTCTGTGGGTTCTAGAACAATTTAACCAATGTATAGGACTCCCCCATCAACGCAGAATAGCCCTTGAGCAAGGCACTGAATGTGCGTGCGTATGTGTGAAGCAGGGCTTTCTCAGTGAACCCCCTTCCTGGGTAAACGTTGACTCATACATTTTGCTGCTGGGAGCTATAATACACAATATGCAGACCTCCCTTCCTCCTCTGAATCTAAATAAATAAAACATTAACAACAGCTGGTGACTAAATAATAACTATTAACTATACATCATATCCATCAGAACGGAGATACGAGTTTTCCCCAATTTCTCTCCCACGTGTGAGCCATCGATCGGCTGCATTAGTGTCATCATATGGAGCCGTGTGTGTCACTGTCGCTCTAGGGGTCCATAAAGCCAGCCCCTCCGTCCTGCGGCGAGCCCCCATGCCTGACATCACATGACCCCAGCGGGGGAGGGGGGGGGGGGGAATCAGTGGTTTTATGTATACTGTATGTGTGTACGTGTTCGTGCATGAAGGAATATCGGCCTCATGCTTGATATCATACTAAAGCATGACAAAGGCCATATAATAGTGGCGAACCGATCCTTTAAGGTAGTCGAGGACTTCAAGTCTCACCGTTCCTGGACGGCCTCGACGGAACAGGATCTGACTACTAGATTACTACTGACTACTACTCACTAGCCTGGGATGCCCTGCATCAACTCAACAGTACCCGCAAGGGAAAAGGCCCAGGATGGAGTCAAAACAATAATCCTACAATTGGCACTAGGTATCAATCACATGAACGCATCGCATTCAGTAAGGTGAACCTCTAAGCAGTGGTTCTCAACCTGTCCCATATGATTTGGGAGGGGGTCATGATGACATTGAATTGACAATGTAAGGAGCTTCAAGGCCTTTTGAACCCGTTGCGACCGCATGCCCATGTCAACCACAGGCAGGGTTCGAACCCACAACCTTCCACATGAAGGGCATGCACTACACTACACTAC
Organism: Protomyctophum bolini; assembly: GCF_963924005.1. Lineage (NCBI taxonomy): Eukaryota > Metazoa > Chordata > Actinopteri > Myctophiformes > Myctophidae > Protomyctophum > Protomyctophum bolini. The sequence continues at coordinate 16,637,442 of NC_137879.1, read as the reverse complement.
ACTACACTAGGGTGGCCCCCAATACAACAACTTCGCTTTAATAACTTGCAAGCCCTTTTTAATACCTAATTTATTACCAAAAGTACACAGATGACAGACCCGCACAGGCGCACAGCATCTGCATCTGATCTTGATGCCTGAAGAATGCCTGAAGAAGGAAACATTGCTTAAACAAAATTGTTCATTATTGCAAGTACAGACGGTGTGCAGATTTTTGTGTACTTTTGGTAATTTCTTTTAAAGACTTTTTCCCCCTATAATATCTAAGAAAGAAAAGAAAAAAGGCCGATCCTCACGTAATCAACAAACTATACTATAAAAATGTTCAAACTTTGGCCAAATTGTCAAATAATATATCACATTGTCAAATAATAGATCACACAACGCTTTACTAAACGTACTTGCCCGCGGTTAAGACTGAGGTTAGGGTTAGGGATAGAGTTATAGGGTTAGATTTAGTGTTAGGGTTAGTAGACAACGCGACCAACAAGACAACAATGCCAATATGTAGGAAATGTCCATACTGGCTCCATTGTATGGACTTGATAAGGGCTGACGACGGCTATTCAATCGTCTGTGTGTACGAACAGACCCTGAAGGATGGACCTCACATTATGCAAGTCTGCATGTGTGTGTGTGTGTGTGTGTGTGTGTGTGTGTGTGTGTGTGTGTGTGTGTGTGTGTGTGTGTGTGTGTGTGTGTGTGTGTGTGTGTGTGTGTGTGTGTGTGTGTGTGTGTGTGTGTGTGTGTGTGTGTGTGTTTGAGAGAGCAATGCTGTGTGTTATTATGGGTACTGTGGTTGTGGTACAATATGTACAATATATGTACAGCAGCATGTACTGTATATCTGTATGTACTGTAGGTATGGGCCTCATCTCGATGTGTCAAAATATGTGTGTGCGTTTGTGCGTGCGCGCGTGTGTGTACAGTAATATACAGCATAAATGTTTTATGCAGGGTTATGTCTGTAGTTGCAGGGATGGGTCTAGTAAATGTCAATGACTTGTACTGAACGTTTGGTAATGTACTGTACGTGCGCGTGTGCGTACAATACATGCGTGTGCGCGTTTGTGTGCATCCCAGCAAGGTGCAGATGGATGGCTGAGGAACAGTTGGGGGGTGTGGTGTCCATGAGAGCTGTCAGTGAACTCCCTGAGCACATTTAACGCCTGAACAAGTGACATTTACTGCAACCCGTTCCGTTTACACCAGAGAAACTACCGTATACTGGACTTTTAACACTTTTAACACAGGCTTTTTACTCAAGTAAAAACAAACAAAATAAACAACAACAATACCACAATGTAGAAATGCAATTCTGCGAGTAAAAAGCCTATTATTCAAAGATCTACTTGTGTAAATGTAAAAAGTAAAATACGTTGGGAACTTGTAACTGACGTTTTCAATGGTCAGAGTATAGAGAAAACATTCGGTGTAGAAATTATCCAATTATGCATATCTGGCGGAACCCGGTTAACGAAGCACAGCATAAAATCAGACAAGTTAAAAACAATTCTACTAACAAATGCTGAAGAAACGTTGGTACTGTACTCTTATTTTCTTGGGAGTGATGGAAAATACAGACATTTTAGAAAAACCTAAAAACGGAGAGATTTCCTGCAAATGCCTGGCTGGAAGTCGTTCACAGTAACAGCTAACCTCGTTCTGTCTGCAGGGCTTTTTCTGTGAGTGCTCCTCTAATCCAGGCTATAAGCTCATCTGACTCTATGTTGTAGTTAAATGGGCTTGTCCCCTAGTTTGATGTGGGGTGACCTTCGCCGGCGTGGCAGAGAACACAGAGTCACCGATTTGTGAGGGACCAGTGGGCTCGGACCCGCTTCATTCTCTGTCCTACATGGAATGAGTCCCGGGATGGAGGGATGGTCTTTTAGATGAGTCCCAGGGACATTTTATGAGTCCCACTTCTCAACGACATTAGGAGTGAAATTGCAGCATTTAACTCCTATTTAATTTTATATTGTTATAATGTGGTTATATTCATGTAGAAAACAGAATAAGAAATGATTATTATAACTAAAGCTAGCAAAATAAACTAGAATAAAAAGAACAGTACAGTAGTACAGTAGTGCATCATTATTTAATTGCGTCCCTTAACAATAAACTCCGTTTTGGGATGCAAAATGCACCCTATTTTAATCTCTGGTCCTACTATGGTTCTTTCTCCCTCTCTGAAATCGGAGATGCAACATTTTATTTTTTAGCTCTCTCCATTTGATAGTGGAAATACTGTATATCTGCCATCTAAAGTGTTGTGTAGTGTACACACAGAATTGTTCAGTGTTGTTTAAAGGGGCAATTTGTATTTTATATACTGGGAAAGTATAACGTGTATAGCCCACATCTTATTCAGAATACCTTCACCTTCTTCTACCACTGCCTCTTTGTACGTCATCGGCATTCCTCCCACACTCCTCTCCTTTCTCTTTTCTTTCCTCCTCTTGATTATTCTAAGCCCATTGAATCATATCCTCCTCCCCTTCCTCCATTCTCCAATTCTTTTCTCTCTCCAGGTCCCTCGACAAAATAATACCTGATCTGTCCTCAGTTGTTACAATTTAATAGCTGAGGGAAGATTCAATCCACCTTCGGTCAGTTCATTTTATTAATGTCATTTATCCATTTGGATGTGCAATAAATAAATAAATAAATACGGGGACCTGATGTGCACTTTGAAAGTGCATTCATACATTAACACAGCGCTAAATGATTCCAATCGAGGGTCATAATATAGCCTCATTTATGTTCCACAGTGAGTTTCAGTTTTCACAATATCCATTAGTGTGGGTAGATGTCTTTTATTTTAATGGTGCGTGTCTCAGTTTCAAATGGAGCTCTTGAAGAAGCATTTTCCTGTCCCCTCTCAAGCCCAAGTTATACGTCAGCATGCAAGCCGAAAATTGTACATAGTATGTTGTAGCTCGCTGCGGCGTCAGCTTGTAGATCTGCTATTTTCAGTGTGCAACACGGCGCACTCATGAGTACAAATCAGCCTCTAGAAGGAAATCTACCCTGTGAAGATCCCTCACACAAACTCAATAACACCCTAGTTATCTTCTCTTGCCAGTGTCAAGCAATGATTGGCCAGCTCCTCTCTTCGTATTGTGTCTTAAATTGGATAGTGGCTCTAGGCTTGATTAGTGGTTTATTCCCTCTCTAGGCTGCATTAAGGATCAGTTCACCAGAGAGAATAAATGTGTTATGAGAAACCACAGGACACTGGCATGTACAAAGAACACAGTGCACCAGTGTATTAGAGCAGTGGTTCCAAATGAAGGGGACCTCACAAAATAATCATTTTTGAACTGGGGATGCCCCAAAATGTGTATACAGTATGTCAGCCTGACATTGGAAAGGCTATACAGTGGAGCCAGTCCTGCTGTATATGGGGGTGAGACATGGACCCTAAACAGCACAGCAGGAAAGGACCCCAGATGGAGTCTACACAAGAATGCTACGAATGGCACTAGGTGTCGGACATGGACGGACCACATCAGAAACGTGGTCCTGTACGAGGACTAAACCACTCAGTCACAGACAGAGTCAGTGAGAGAAGGACATGAGGCTGCCAAGCCACTGCGTCAGGCACACAAACTATAGTGTCAATCAAAGGCAAGAAGCACAACACCTACTTAGATGCACTGCAGTGCGATAGCTTAGTTCAGTGGTTCTCAACCTTTTCAGGCAATGAAACCCTAAAATAATCATATTTGAACTGGGGACCCCCCCATCCTGATAAGCACTTGGAGTGTAAGAGTTGAGGCATTCAATTTAGTTTGACTCGGTTCCACAGACAATTATTGTGAAAATAGCAGATCTACAAGTGAAACAATGCCTTGCGCTGCGAGGCGTTGTGTGATATATTATTTGACAATGTGATATATTATTTGACAATTTGGCCAAAGTTTGACCATTTTTAGAGTATAGTTTGTTGATTACGTTTGATGCAGTATCGGCCTTTTTTCTTTTCTTTCCTAGATATTATAGGGAATTTTTTTATTTAAATAAATTACCAAAAGTACACAAAAGTATGCACACCGTCTGAACAAAATTGTTCAATAATGAACAATTTAGTTTCCTTCGTCAGGCATTCTTCAAGATCAGATGCAGATGCTGTGCGCCTGTGCAGGTCTGTCATCTGTGTACTTTTGGTAAAAAAATATATATACTTTTTCTTAGGTATTAAAAAGGGCTTACAGGTTATTAAATTGCCACATCACTGTCATCTCCGCCACTTCACAGGTGGAACCACTGGCTTAGCTAAACACAGTGCAGACCCTGATGTTAGATAGTAGTGTGGAAGGCAGCAGATAGGAGTCCAGAGTTGGTGTTTGCTAGACCGCACTCTCGCATTGCATGTGAATAAATCGCAATGTAGCCTATTTTGGTATTGTTTATTCCCGTTGCTCATGGTGTGCTCATTGACCATTGTACAAAAGTTCAGCTCAACATTTGCTAAAGAACTCCGTTTCCTTTCCTGAAATATATAACCCCTTTGGCACAAATTGGCAGAAGGTATCCGAATGACAGCAAAGATATTCTTTCTATTGGAGAGAGGCTGTGGTTCCCATCCCATACATCCTTCCACATTCTTCACCTTTAGATCTTTTTTCTTCGCTTTCCCAAAAATCTATATCGACGATATTGTTTTTCCTTCTTATTTCCTTTCATTTTATTTATTTATTCCCCCCCCCCCCCCCCCCCATTTTGAACGGGTTTTATTTTTTATCTAGCGTATCCCTTTATCCATGTTGGGACTCATCCTTCCAGGCAGATGGTCTGAAATTGCTTTTGTATTCACGTTACCTTCGTCCAATTCCCACTGCACACACACACACACACACACACACACACACACACACACACACACACACACACACACACACACACACACACACACACACACACACACACACACACACACACACACACACAATCCCTTTACTTTACTTTATCTCATCTCTCTCTCTCTATCTCTCTCTCTCCCCCCCTCTCTCCCTCCCTCCAATATAAACATACAATAATGCAACAATAATGCAGTCAATAACCAGTATAAGATTTCACGCAGTCAATAACCAGTATAACATTTCATGCAAGGAGATCCGGATCGAAGTATTAATGAAATTTTAGCCACTTAAACCTTCTAGAGTCTAGACTTAGTAAACTGGACCCGAGTTGGCATCACACCACATCTCTTCACTAAAAATAATCTTCAAGCTCACAATGATCTGCTATTTTGGCTAATGTTCCCCCAGAATATGAATAGTGGGGTTCAAGGGGTTCAAATGCAGCCAGTGAGGTCAGTCAGGGAAGCACTCTAGGCAGTGGATCATGTGGTCGCAGTGTTCAGCCATTTCTTTCAGTCAGCAAGTATTCTCTCATTTTCCACTACCTTCCTGTAGCTACCCTTCAATTTCAGGCCCCCTCTATATGTCTTTCCTTTGTTCTTCTCCCCTTTTCCTTTTCTTATCTTCCATATTGGACTGCCCCCCCCCCCTCCCATATACCTCCACCACGCCATATACACACACTTTATCTATAAAGCCCCATCAACATAACGTACGGAGGCGGACGCGATCAGGGGCTCTCTACCCATATACGCTCTATATATTTTAATCCGTCCTCTGCATTAAGCCCCAGGGCTAGGGGTCTACAGAGGAGCTGACTAGAGGAGCTGACTGCATGGGACAGTAGTCCTAGTGATCTCTCACTACTAAAATCTCACGAGCGACTGAATTTTGTTAGGGTATGCACATGCATAAAGTGAATAGCAAATCGAGTGGCAAAATTAGTGACAAAGTGAGTTTAATGTCGTTTATCGTGATTTAATGCAATCAAATACAACTTTTCTGTTCGGATGAATGGGCTGTCAAGGACAGAAAGTAGTTTTTTTGCCACTCAGTAGTATCCTATCCTGCATAACTTCCGGGTTTGATGATGATGTCACGCGCATACCCTCTATATAGACCTATACTGTATATGTTTTCTTTTGTCAGTCAAGCACCTGGAGCTGTTTCTCATTTGGCAAACAACGTATCTGTGAAATGGTGGCATTGCACTGACGCATGCTCTGGCTTTGTACCTTGTAGGTTGATGCTGTTTGGAATCACAGAGGGCATCAAGCTTTCTGTTGCATGTTGATTTATACACTCTTTGAAAGCATCGCTCACAGGGAAGCCACAGACGCATCAGCAGACGCAACGTGTTTTTCACTGGCGAGCTTGATTGATCGAAGCTGCTGCTGAAAAGTACACCCTAATTGTTCCAAATGGTTTCCCTTATCAGACTCTCCCCGACTTGTAAACGCATTTGGGATGTCACAGACCACGAGCATAAGAAATCATCCTTAAATTGCATTGTTGTCTTACAGTTAGACTGATTCCCAATGACAGGGTTGCAGTGTTGTTGAGAGTGATGGTGATCGTGTAATGGTGATTAATGTGTGTCAGGGTGTAATGGAAGTCTAGAGCTGTGCTTGGGTGCCAACTACCTACGGTAACTAACCAACCAACCAAGTAACCAAGCAATTAACTACTCTGCTGGGAGATAGAAGCACTGCAGTGAAGTCAGGCAGTTGAATCAATTAGCTATACGTTCAGCATGCATGCTTCAGTGCACACATACACGTGCAGGAACGGCTCGAGATAATCAGCCATTTGTGCAACCACTCCTGTACCACACACACACACACACACACACACACACACACACACACACACACACACAGTGGAACATTGTTTCCCCCTCAAGCAAGGATAAATAGTCAAGAGCTGTTTGAATATAAAAACTAACATCCTAAATCAAACTTTAATTGCACAAGATCAAAGAGCTCTGTCTTGTTCTTCACACAAGCCATTACTCCTCACCCGTCACACCAGGGTCGACTATAGGCCACATGAGCACTTGAAAATAGTATTGGTAAACCGATAATTAAAACATTTGGAAGCAAGCCCAAAGAAGAAACTACACATCCAAGTCCCCCCACATATTTACAAGTAACTTTACAGAAAAACAAGCCCAAAGTCGCTCATTATAAGCAGACATGGCAACAATGCGTCACGCACGGACACACGCGCAGAATATCTTCATTTGCTTCTCTCAAAGAGCTTACATTTCTGTGAGCAGGCAGCCTTTGAAGTCTCAATGATGCGTTTGTCATTCTGACAAGGCAACAAAGAAAAGGATATTCATTCAGAGATTCCTTTCATTATGTCTTTCATAATATAGTCGGAGATAATGATCGAGAGATGCTCCATGGAAAAGTAGCCTCATGTGCACAGATCCATTGTTCTTTCATAATACTAGTGTATATCACAGCGTGTCTAATACATTTGACAAAGCATCGAAAATATTCTGTGAGAAACTCAATTTTCTTCCAGAAACAGATCTTTCTCCCAGATCGCTGCAAGTGCAATTTAATTTTCCCTCGTCGTCCTGTAGGAGAAGTTATAAGTGTCTGGCAGGAAGGGACTTCATTACCAGGAAATCCATGATCCTAGCATTTCCATCCACCACAGAGCAGTGGTGGGAAGTTACTAAGTACATTTACTCAAGTGCTGTACTTTTATTTTACTTGAGTATTTCCATTTTTCAATACTTTTCTATTCCACTACAGAGGCACATTTGTACTTTTTACTCCACTATACAATTATGGCTACTAGTTATTTTACTGATTTAGATTATTATTATGCTACAAAACATACATCAACCAATTCATCATCATCCATCATCATGTGAGAATAGCAGATGCGACCCACCATGAGCTTGTAGATAGCCTACAGTACACTGTGCCACCGTGCCCCCTCATCTTGTTGATGAATTTAATAGTTGAACGCAATGGAAACAATCCCCAGGACCTTTTTGTTTTATCATTTTGTGCCGTTTACATTTCTGAATAATATAGTGTTCAATAAATCAATTCTCTACTATCGAAAAACGCTTGAAAGATTTCAAAACATGGGCCGCAAAGAAGATGGTTGCTTCGCACTGGAAACCGCCTCACACATTGTCATTTCGCCAATGGGCTTTGACCTTTCTAGATATCATTTATCTAGAAATGTCCACAGCAAGATTGCATGGTGCAAAAGAGAAAACATTGAGATTTGGTCTGGTATTGCCGATTTGGTTAAGGGCATGATTTAGTCATTATTATTATTATTATTTATTTTTTTATTTTTTGTTCCCATTGCACAGAAGTACAAGTATTGACATTTTGTGGCATCTTTGGTCTCGGGGGGAGGGGTGGGTGGGATTGTTTGTTTTTATGTTCCTTGCTTTTGCTGTTATGTGTTGTTTTTATATGTGTTTTGTTTTCTTTGCGTCATTCATGATGTTAACGTGTCTTATTGTGATTTATTGTCTTAAATAAAAAACATTTGATAACAAAAAGAAAATAAAGATTTCAAAACATCCGAGTAGGCTACTTTTGCTAATTTGCTCACTCTCTCACTTTTGATTTGGTACTGTAAGTACCGGTAAGTAGGTGTTGAATTAATGGTACTCAGAATACTTCTTCCACCACTGCCAAGGTGGGTGGGAGGTTTCCTCCATAAAATCATGGCCATACAGTCATACACACCTTGCATCAGTGATCCTGTGACCCAGGCTGTTGACAAAATCTGCTTCCCCACTGGTTTGGTGATTTGCCCCTTCTTTCTTGTCGCGAATTGGGTTTGTTTTCGTGCGACACTCTGTCTCAGCACAACCCCAAGGTCAGGCCATAATGCTGTGGCAGCGTTTTCATGTTGTCAAATGTCATAATCCAGTAGCCTGGGGTCCACCTATGCTTTCTATGGCATATGCAGCTCCCGGGAGAATCCGCTGGGAGAATCTAGACGCAGCTGCGTGACATAGAGACTAATTAATTAGAGCGACAGAGACAGAGGAGAGAGAGTGTGTGCGTGTGTGCGTGTGTGTGTGTGTGTGTGTGTGTGTGTGTGTGTGCGTGCGTGTGCGTGTGTGTGTGTGCGTGCGCCAATTTAACAAAGGTGCAGACGATCAGAAATCTGCCCCAGACTTTTTTTTCCTCCCTGGAAATAAAAACGTCTGGGTTTCCGAGGCTATAATCTCCAGTGGTTGCAAAGCTTTTTAATCGAAAAGCCCACCTTATTATAAAAATCTGAGACCTCTCACCTCATCTCACACAAAAGCAAACACGCACGCATGCTCACGTGCAGGCAGTCCCTAAGGACACAGGCCCCAGGTGGTGAAACACTGGCCTAATCTGTGTGTTAGATGGGATGACGTGATTGATGTGATTTCCAACTTTTGAGAAGATGAAAAGAAGTCCTGGGGGTGTTTCATGTGTAGGACTATGCAGATTGACTTTTCTCTCCTGGGGTTACTTTCCATTGCTACTAGCAGGAGAAATTGTCAGGTCTTGTTACTCTCTTGTTTCATACACACTAACCGTGCGTACTGCGTATGAAAGATTTATGAGAGAACACGCTACGTCCACAATATCGTCAATGTCACTCTCTCGTAAAAAAATCACACCTGTGTGAACCGAGTGGTGCAACTCCCCTCTCTCCCCCCTCCTCTCTCTCTCTCTCTCTCTCTGCTCCGTCAGATTAGCTTTATTTAATATGGATATCAATCCTGTTTCTGTGCTGCGTGTGCAGCCTCTAAATCACCCCCACAGACCGTGGCAGTCAGAAGTTGGATTTGCGTCCAGCAGGTGGCAGCCATGTCACATACTTCTGTCGTTCCAATTTCACGCATGCGCACACCACTCGTGCTCATTCACCTACACAAACAAACAGGTACACAGGTACACGGACATTGCTGGATGTAGGAGTGGTTGCACCACTCAAAAAGGGGATTTTCTGATATGCGCAGTGTAGCCTATAGTGAGCCTGAGGTTTACAGACAGACCACAGAACAAGGGTCCAGCCCTGAGCAGAATGTGGACTGCTCTGGGTACTCTATCTACGGTACGTGTATGAAATAACAATGTTTTTACAACCTTTATTGTAAAGGTACTTTGTCATGTTATGACAAACATTGTAGACTATAATTGTGGGCTGAAAGAAGCTGATCTGAATGATCTAGCCAAAGTGAAGAATGTATTATTGAGGGGCAGAGGGGCACTAGCCCTTCCAATGTCGGGATTTCAGAAATTACGTCATGTCTTTTAATGTTTAAAAAATCACACCCATGTGAAGTGAGGGGCGCTCTTATCATTGTACATCATCATTTGACGTAAAATATGTCTATTTGCTCAGACACAATTTTTTTTTGTGTAGCTAGTATCGCGGCTGTAGCTAATTTTTGCCTCACAGTCACGGCGACTCGTTATTTCCTATGCGTTTCGGCCGGTTTCGCCACTCACATTTAATGACCCGCTGGGTCATCTCAGCTGTCATCTTCCACCATTGCATTCAGCTCAGTTCCCAATGGCCTTTGATATGAGTGTTATCTTACGTGTTGATGCACATTGTTCAAACAGCATGAATAATGTAATACTATTCAATATTATCCAAGTGTCTAATTTGTAGATATCATATAGGCCGCCTCTGGCTACTGAATTTCCCACACAGGATCAATAAAGGCATATATATATATCTACTCAAGGGTAAGGCTAAACTTTCTTGGAGCTGTGAAAAAAATATATTCTCATCAAAAAGTTGGTTAGATAAATTCTGCCCTCTCTCAACTGATATTCTATAAGCACTATATCACACGGATGGGAAGAAAGTCTGCATTTTCTACTATGGGCATGGAGCACTTGACTTTTGATTATAATAATTTGTTATAGAGGTTGTCAGATAATGGGATCTCAAGCAAGGTCGTGGGATGGTGTCCGGGGCTGATGGAGAGACCTTCAGTATAGATTAATAAGTCACAAGAGAATTGCTTGTTTTCATTTTATCATTAAATATTTATGTAAATAAGCGAGAGTGTTTTTTGCTGACGCCAATGCACATTTATATTGTATGCAGATTATGAAACCATAACATCTATTTCACTGACTATACACAAGGCACCGCTCAAAAGACAGAGGGCTGTTAAAAATGAAAACGTCGCCCTCATTTAAAGTACATTTAACTGATAATATAACATAAAGGCATCCGCTACATGAGGATGGCTCACAGCCCAAATCCTCAGGGTTAATAATCAGAGTGTACAAATACAGTAGGTCAATTTTGTTCAATTTGTACCCTCAGGGTTTAACACTGATGGTTTTACAGTGCTCTCTGTGGGATTTAGGTTGCCAACCAAACAATGCAGTCAGGGACAATATACAGGCTCAGATCAGCTTTCATTCTATTCAAGTACATACATACTCCTGGCAGTCATCGATTGACTTTGGATGAGAAATAACATATAATACTTTTAGCACTCTGATATGGTGAACCATCTGCAACCACAAGAATCAGCATCCATATTATGGGGGAACAGTAGTGGGTCGGTTATTTTTAGCAAAGCGATTTGGTGTGAGGGAAAAAAGCAGTCCAAGTACAGTTGCAACTGAATGTAGGTAAGTGGTGGTGAACATTCACTGAAAATAGGCATTTTCGCTTAATTGAGTATGAAGGACCCCAATGGACACAAGTCAATAGGCTTTATTGGGTTTAAATTATCTTAGCAGACCTTAATTGTATTGAACTGTACTTTCCTATGCTCTTTTTTTGCCAATATGTTAATAAAGTGTTCAATCAATCAATCAATCAATCAATCAATCAATCAATCCTTCTTGTCTCATGATAGCACAGTAACACACACTACACAACTTTCTATATTTCTGTTTTTACACACTCTGCAACTCGCATGAAAAACATTTATTTAAAACCAAGAAAATGTATACTGTTCCTGGCTAACAATGCCACAGCTCAACAAAACCAAGCCACCACAGAGCAATTAGCCTTTGAGTAAGAGGAGGAAATTGAGAAATTACAGTGCAGATTAGCACAGAGGAAAAAAGATTTCAGTAATTCATTCTTGCGCGTGCAATTACTCATTGAGTTTCAATTCACTCCTTGAGTGCAATTACTCCTTGAGATATATAATGACTTGGTGTTATCCTGATGAAGAAATGACTGCATATACTTCACTCTGAGCTTTACTGTACCACTCCCTTCCCCGGTTTTATGGCTGAAGCCTGAAGGTCTTGTTACTGGTATTTTTGGCCTTTTGTTTACCAGACATTTGATATCGCAAAAGGATTTTCCCCAGCGCATCAGTCCACACGTCTCTCAAATTATATCTTGGGCTTTTCTCAGTCCAATTACAGACACAGTAGTGGTTCTCAAAAGATTTCATGACATTACGGACCCGCAAATCAATATACATTTGGCTGTGGACGATCATATGGAAATATTTTTTGTCAGGGACCCCCATAAGAGAAGATTTTGTGTTTCTTAAAAAATAGCATTTTTGAATAGACAAAGTACAAAATAAGGTTTACGTTGTTAGACTGGTTGTGAACTTGTGATACTGTATTATTAACACATTTAGCTGCATGGGGACCACCTGAAAACTCACTCACTCAAGGATGCCTGGGGCTCACCTTTGAGAGCCACTGAACTACAGCTCCTCTGGCTTATCCTCGCGTAGCCAGACAAATATCACTAAGTCTGACTACGTGAGGCTACCTCTGGCCTATCATGATTATCAAGCAGTTAACTTCAACTAGAGCCACAGACAGGACTAATGACCTTCAGCTGGAGTCATCAATTCTGTCATCCAAGAAGGAGTTTGATGAAGACGAGGTCAAATAAACGGCCTGTTGTGATAATTCACCCTCAATCAATCTTAAAGAGCTCTCCCTCTCTCTTCTTTACATCAATGCATTTTATCCTCTCTCTCGCTCTCTCTCTCTCTCTCTCATCCCAAAGATCCTTCAGTGTGACTCGATGTGGTCAAGGCCTGGCCTAAATTACTTTCACTCCCTGTCTGACGGATGGACAGAATAACTAGGGGGATGATAAACCGGCTGGTAGGCCGATACGAGAGGGGAGGAGAGGTCTCTCAATCAGCCTGTCAGCCTCAGTTCTTCTCTCGTCCCCCTGGAAAGGAGGGCTGATGTCATGGTCAATACAGACAGGCTTTTGTCACAGCGGAGGTACACCAGGGCTGTTTGTGTATGCATGCAGTGGCACCTGTCTATGTCAGAGGAAGGAGGGTGTAAGAGGTGTGTGTGTGTGTGTGTGCGTGTGTGTGTGTGTGTGTGTGTGTGTGTGTGTGTGTGTGTGTGTGCACGTGTGCTGTTTTTTTTGGTTAAGGGTTACAATTACAAAAAGCTTCACGTTGGTTTTAGGATTTAAGATTAGGCATTCATGGGTTAGTTATAGGGGTTTGGGTTAGAGATATGCTTGATTTATACTTGCGTGCCAGCGTCGATTGCTACAAGCTCACAACTTATTACGCTATTATATGCTACGCTAGGCTTTAGTGTAAATATAATGAGTATGTATGTAATACAAGTGTGTGGTGCGTGCGTGTGCGTCGATTCAGATCAATTATGTGAGGTGGTTTAACGCTTCTCAACCTTTTCTGGATCAGGGCCCGCTTGAACATCTTAGCAACTTAGTGAGGTGTGTAAATATGCACCCCATGTGTGTGTGTGTGTGTGTGTGTGTGTGTCTTTGTTTGAAGGTGTTTGTTTTGCTGTAGTTAAATGGCCAAATTGCAACCATCTGTTGCCTAGAGATTACAGTCCCTCTGTACCTGCTAAATTATCAAACTAAACAAATGCTCGCTGTTGCAGCTGGTTTAACCCATTTAGACTTGACGTCGAAATAAAAAAAGTTTTCTGAAAAACCCATGTTTCTATGTCAGTCGTTCTCAAACATTTTCATGTCAAGGACCCACAAAAATATATGTAATTGGCCGCCGACCCCCATGTGAAAATATGTTGTTCCAGGGACGCCCCAAGAAGCAAAGATTTGAGTTTAAAACGTTTGCTCTGAAAGAAAATATATTCAAAGATTTGCGCCACATTTTCATGATTTTTCAAAAACAGCAGATCTACAAGCTCATAGCGCGGCACTCAGTGACGTGCTATGAGATTGTAGGCCCGGCCAGTTTCACGCGAATTTGTCCCAGACCAGCCCACCACAACCAGCGTGCAGATGGCAGAAACTATACCGCCCGCTCCGTCGAGGCACACACAAACAAACAAGCCCTAATACCACCACTTTTACAGAACAACATAAATACAAACCAACAGACAACTACACAACCCTCTCACAAGAATGATGCTGGCAAAAGGATTCAAGATAGAAGAGGGTTTATTTGTCACTCACTGATACAGGTACAGTGAAATTATCATGATGGCACTGGCAGAATGCCCGGACCTTTCCTGGTGGCCTGCCGCCAAAACGTTTTTTTTTATTATTATTATTTTTATCATGGCGGCCCCCTACGGTCGCGGCCCACCGGGAATATTCCCGGTATGTCCTATGGCCAGTCCAGCCCTGGACAAAGCATTGAAGAGAAAACTTCCGCACACTCGACTTACTATAACAGCAGGTGCGTAGGCGACAAAGCAGCAGACGTGTAGGAGAAGGAGGGAGAGCAGCACAATACTGCCACCTTTTTATTTAATGTCAATAATTCAACGTTTGGGTCCTTCGACCTTCCTCAGGCATGATTCAGAGTGTCTGAATCAGTATAGGCCTACTGTATATGCATGCCAGGATTTGTTTTCAACCACTTTATTGACCAGGGTCCCCCAGAGGCTTATCGCTGGTCCACACCATTTTTCTACTCTAGATTGAAAATAAAAGCTCATAAGCTGCTATTTACATTGAAATTCAATGTATCATTGTGGTTTGAGATAGTTTAACAATAATATAGGCCTACCCTACTGTGTGCCTACTGTGTACCGTACATTTCCCGTCAGTCACTCAAAATCCCCATACATGGGAATGCCGTCAGTCACTCAATGCCGCCAGTCACTCATTATCCCCATGCATGGGAATGCCCCAAAATAAGCCAAGGTCTCGTGACATCACGTGACATTATCAGGGATGGAGAATGGAGATCCTTGATGTCATCAATACTGGCCAGCAACTCTACATCTGACCTCAAACTAATCTACTAACCATCTAAGCCAGGGTTTATATTATGGATATATGTCAGATATATGTCAGAACCTGTTCTGACATTCCATATGTTGATCCTTCCATCCATTTTTGTCGTCTCTTTCTTGTTTTGTTTACAGTTTTTCATATGACAGACAGATTTAAATCCCTTTTTTCTTTTGTCAGGGGGAAGTCGTCATGTGAGCCCTGTTGCGTTTCTTAGCTCTTCTTCAGTATTTCTAACAGGCTCCTCTTTGTAATTCTGGGTGTGTGGACGGGCCTTTAGTGTCATTCTGGGTGTGTGGACGGGCCTTTAGTGTCATTCTGGGTGTGTGGACGGGCCTCCAGTGTAATTCCCAGAACAATTAGAAACAAACAGAAAAATTCATTAAGGATGAATCATTCATCTCCTATACTGCCAGAAAAGTAAGCAGGGAAAGCCTTTTGCTGTGTGCCAGATATAGATCTTAATGAAGGGAGCAATCAATACATACCTTCCAACATGGTAATAGAGAAAATAGTAAGATAATCCTGGCTCTTAAGGAAGAGTGGGAGCACAAATGAGCCGAGCTGAGCTGCAGGATTTAATCTTTTGCCAAATTAGTGTAGAGATGCAGCATGCAGATCTTACTCTGTCAGGAGAGGAGACCAACAATGATTAAAAACATTATCACTGCTGATTGTACACACACACACACACACACACACACACACACACACACACACACACACACACACACACACACACACACACACACACACACACACACACACACACACACACACACACACACACACACACACACACACACACACACACACACACACTATTATCTGCTGGCTGCACAGTGAACAATGATTTTTCCCCCCCTTCTCAAGGCCTTGTATTTCATTCATAGTGGATAAGAACAAGCATTTATTTTTCTTACTGGCTGAGACAGCTACTGTGGTATTGTGTATAGACATTTTAGTGACTCACTCATCCTTGGTCCCTTCTGCTATGGCCTCGCAGACGTCATTAGGTCATCTCACAATAAAAGAACGCCATTATAAGGAGGATGGGATACAATGAGGGTATGTTCTAACATGTGACAACCTGCAGACACTTGAATTGATTAAATGATTCTCAAACGTTTTCATTTCAAGGCCCCCAGTTTGTTATGTCTTAGACCAGGGGTTCTGAAACCCAGTGCGTCACAGGAACGGGACTGTACAGCAACGAAGGACAGACACTTGACTGAAGCCAAAAAAGCCTTTTTTGTCATAACATGAGTGAAATTGTTTCTAACTCTAACTTTAAAAAAAAGCAAGGAAATCATAGGCAGCCATGCACACAGACACAAGGGCAGGGGCTAAAATAGAATCTATGCTTCCCAGCCTTTTATTTCGGCCTGATGGAAAAATGTCCTCTCACCACTCACTCACCAGGAGAAGGCAGATTGGGTAGCTGGGTGCTGTCTGCTGGGTCCAGTGTCAGTGTGGTTGGATCAGTGTCACGTGCTGAAAACCCAAGTGGGGCACAGCGACTGAGGTAGTGATCAAAAATCCAAGACTGGATGTGGCTGACACAGCTAACAGACAGACATCTCTCACTTGTGTGTGTGTGTGTGTGTGTGTGTGTGAGTGTGAGTGTGAGTGTGAGTGTGTGAGAGAGAGAGAGAGAGAGAGAGAGAGAGAGAGAGAGTTAGAGTGGGTGGGTGCAGGGTGGGTGGGAGCAAGGCTATGGTATATGTTTTGTTTTGTTTGTGTTATGTCAAAAAACTGGAAAAAGGAAAGAATGGCTTCTTTGTTTTTTGAGATGCTCAGTTCCTTTGATTTTTATATCTCCATTGTGTTATGTTCACAGTCAATCTGACATAATTGTGCCATACTTCTAAAGAAAAGAAAACAAAACCCTTTTTACGGCATAAAACAAATCAAGCCAGCTCAAACAGAAAGAGATAGCACACGACAATGATGCATGAAGGGAGACACATGAGGGGTGATTACTAACAAGATGCAGCTTGAGCATGAAAGAACATAGAACACAGAATCCACATCAAATACTTTGACACGACAGTCAATGAAGCAAAGTCAACTGTAACAAAAATAATGCAGAAGTTTATTTTTGGTAATCTATAGCTTTCTATTAAGGCAGAATATTTTGTGATACGCAGAATATTTTACAGCTCAATGGAATCAAAGATCAAAGCTTGGGTACAAAAAAAAAAGCTCTGCTACACATCGGAGCCATCCTGTTATTACTCAGTCTAATCCGGCCTGTATTAGCAGCTTCATTGTTGGGCTGCATGTCGGCTGTGTAGTGGGCCAATGTGACACCTGAGCCAGAAGGCAGAGTGATGCAAGTGATTAATCCTCCTGGATGAGGTTGATAATAAATAAACGAACCAGCCGCATCTCACCATCTGCTGTGGAAATGGCATCAGCTTGCCCGTGTTGGCGTGGTATTTGAATAATAATCATGTATATATTTTATTTTTAACACAGATATATCCCTGTGAGTTTAGACATCTTGTTTTGGTCCCAAACTAAATTTCTTGTAGGCCTACACTCAGTGGTGTGCATTTACTCAAGTACATTAACCACTTCATTTGAAAACTTGTGAAATCTTGACATTCTGCATAGCATACTTTCTACTTCTGTCTTTTACTTGTAACAGAGTATTTCTACATTGCAGTACTACAGGTATAGTCTGATACGTAACGTTTACTTGAAAAATGTACCACTACTGCCTGGATTGCTATGAGAGTTGCTGACGCTGCACCTTCAGAATGATCTTTCCTCTAGTGCATTCACTGCCTTTAGGCCAAAATTGACATCTGAAATTATATAAAAAATGGATTGCCATGAAACTCAGTGTATTCATGCATCCCAGAAGATATACCCTATACTATTTAATGAGGGCCCACCCTCAGGCCAACATATCACTTTTGTATACACGTCTAATGATAAGATGAACCCTACTGATTGGTGACTCAGTGGCCTTTCACTGGCATCACCCTTATATAAGTTATAGGTCAAAAGGCAGAACATAGCCTCTATGGGGCGTCTTGTTTTTAAAGATAATTTGAAGGCCTTTTTGTTCTATTATGGCCCACACCAGCAGAGAGGGACAGCAAACACAATAATTCTGATACGGGATGATTGAAGATAATCAATACACAATTTGTTTGATTAGAATCGGCTATCAAACTCCAAACCTACAAGAGAGGAGAGAGAGCAGTGACCATGCATGCCTCTCTTCTAGCCAGCACAGGTCCTGAGCTGGGAATCATATACAGGGCTTACGTGGACAGCACACTAATTGGTCAGGGGACCGAGGAACAGGGGCTATCCGGTCATAAAAAAACTGTTGCAACTGCAAGTCCTGTGTGTGTTATAGTTTCATCAATCTGTGCCTGTGGCCAAGTGCAAAATTGTTCATTCAGGCTACACATCTGTGAGAGACTAAGTGCGGGCCTGTGTGTGTGTGTGTGTGCGCGCGCGCGCGCGTGCGTGCGCGTGCGTGTGTGTGTGTGTGTGTGTGTATGTGTGTGTGAAGAAGAGAAACAGAAAGGGAAAGCTTCGGATATAATTAATATCAGTGGACCTTGGCACCGGATATGGGCAGTCTCCTGGCTGAGTAGGTGTCATTCAAATACAGCTATTATGTTATGAGTCAAGGCGAGCAAGGCAATATTCATGAAGGTGATCCATCCTGAGTCAGACATTTACAAATTCTACAGTATGCCGTCTATGAATGGATAAGTTAACCGGAATGCTGTGCAGCTCTCTCATGAGTATTACTTTTTATAATTCACTTTTACACTCCATCTGTTCATTTGTACCACATTATTGAGCAGGATTGGGGGTAACTGTGTTAATATTATGTCAAAATTGGACCGACAGTACACCCTATTGGTTACAGGCTGACATGACACATTGTATTGCCGCATTTACAGCTACCGAGAATACATGTTACAGTGAATACAGTCACAGAATTTGGTAATTTACTACCGTACCTAGTTCTTGTATTTTCTATGTATTATGCTCCATGTTCTAGTTATACAGTAGTTCGATGTTCATGTCTTTCCCAGCTGTAAATCATTTGCACTCCCCATGTGTATGTCAATATTGTTTCCCAGTCAGTCCTTGTTGGGTCATTGTGTTGCATGTGTTAGTTTATATGTTTGAGTTCTTGCCTTTGTTTCAACGACTTGAGGTCCAAGCATCCCTAGTTTTGTCGAAAATAGCAGCTCTACAAGCTCAGTGCATTGCGTTGCAATGTTTTGTTTGCCATTTTCCAAGCTTTCCTGCCATTTTCGGGGAAGAGACGGGTGTAAAAAGAGTGCACCAGTAGGCCTACAGTGCCTGATAATCATTTATAATTTAGTCCCAACTCGGGTGTTTTTGTCACTGTATAAAAGTAGGCTATATTTTGCACATAGCCTACGTGAAATTCGTCCTCTGCATTTACCCATCCTATAACTACTAGGTACAAGGTGTGCTTGTAGATCTGCTACTTTTTGCCGTTTTAATTTTGGAAGGTTTCCATCCAACAGTGACGATATTATGGTTATCATTATGCTTATGCTACTGGAATTTGAGGAAAATGTTTTCCAGAGACAGTTCCAAAATAAAGTGTCCATAGAAAGTCTTCCGATTACATTTAACGCATCAATGGAATCTCATCAATGCCACATCCACCATGTACAAACAAAATGTAAATAGAACACTGAAATGAATAAAAAAATGCTCACAACATTTATCTCATCTCATATATTAGAAAAGAAATATGCAATGTGATGTTTTGTCTACGGAGAATTTTACAAAGCAGATAGATCAGAGAGTAACATAATCCATAGAGCACAGGTTTTTCATTACACAACTGAACTTTGAGCTGTGGTTAAAGGCAGCTTATACCACACACATAATTAAAAATGCACACACACACACACACACACACACACACACACACACACACACACACACACACAGTTTGGTCCCAGTCTTAAGCCTCATACTTCGTCATATACGATCTGTCACCTCACCTGTCACTTGCCGAAAACCAGTTACTTTCAGCGAGTGACACCGGTGTATGGAGAAAAAATGAGGCTTTATAGATGGTTGCCATCAATGGCACACAGGCAATTACAAATTCATTGGCTAAGGTTGTCCGGGGGGTGAAGTCCAGGGACATGGGGTCCTTGGAGGGGTTCTAGGCTATAGCATCACAATCATTTCAGCCACTTTAACCATCCATGGCACAACTTATTGTGAGATGGGGTCTGAAGCCAAATACATGAAAATGTGGGGGCCTTGACATGAAAAAGTTTGAGAACCACTGCTTTATGAAACTCATTAAGGAAAAATAAATGGTCTGTTACAAGGACAGAGGTTTTTAAACAGTTTTTCTATTGTATTTACAAAAGTCTTTGCAAAATTAATACTGCATGGGGTTAACAACACATCTTGACCATTTCTGCACTTTTAACACAGTGAACTCAACAAATAGGGTTGTGTGATTTGTTGAGTAAAAATGTTGTTTGACTTGTAGTTGTGAGAGAGGCTGCTAGGCTATGCCATGAGGAGTCATTGTAGACATCCCTCTTGTCTTCATGATGCCTCTTCATGCATTCACCACGGTAAGATTACAGTATGCTTCAATAGTACTGCAAACTATTATTTTCTTCAACATTGTAGGCCTATAGTATTATGTATACTATAGCAAAACAGCCTCTCAGCCAACTAGTTAACAGATCGCTCCTCCTTTATGCATAGCAAAACAGCCTCTCAGTGTTAACAGATCACTCCTCCTTGTACCTTATTGTGATAGCATACTAGTCTGCTCGACATATAGACTTTCAGCCGTTTGTCTTGTTTTCTAGGTTTAGTCTGTTCAAAATGTTTGAATCTCTTTAATGTAAAGCATATTGAGATGCATGTTTTGTATGAAAGGTGCTATACAAATACATCATTATTATTATTATTACACACTAAACTCCTAGTGTTATAATGTATCCATTTGTAACCAAACGGACCCTTACAGGTCCAACAACAGTCCAGAGTGGCATTTCAACAATGGCGGTCATCTGCATAGTGTTTGAATAACTCCCTTAGTTGATCAATAAAAGCATGGACATTTTTACACAAACATTCCCACAAAAGTAAACATAAGAGAAATTACATGTATAGTATATTACATATGTATAATGTGGGGGTACGTATAGTTACATAACTATATTAGAAAAATGTTGCTGCCAAAATTTGACAATTGCACATAATTGTTGGCTACAGTATGGCATTTAAATGCTATACAACTTAATGTACTGTAACCCAAATGTACATAGTTTTTTCCCTTCTTTCTTTACAAGATGAGGGAAAAATTCCATGTCTTTCCTTGGGGTAAAAACAAGAACTAGAAAAAAACACATGTTAAAGTTAAGACCTTTTAAGTTCACCTTTTTTGGTTTGTGTACTAAAAAAAGAACATTTTAAAACAGGTCCTTGCTTTTCTTCAAGTTCTTCTGTTTCCAGTTTGGCAGAGCATTGAACTCCACTCGACTCATCTCAAGAAGTTTCTGCAACACATTAAATAGGCCCATAGGTGAAACCAGTTTTGACGACTTGCTAATGGAGGGGGGGCATTTAAAACAAAGGTGGCTTGCTGTGGTTGGCTACAACATAAATTTGCATGCACAGGGGTGATGGGCTGCCAATGTTTCCTCCGAGGTGGAAAGTCTGGTTACTGCCAATATAGCCTATCTTTGTTTTTTGTTTTTTTTCACCCGGGCTGTTAGACTGGGCAAGAGCTCAATTGACTGGGCCTGTGTCCGAGTGGCCCAATGGACTCTACGCTTCTGTGGCTGGGCCACCGCTGTTATGAAGCAGCATGCTTTGAGGCTTTAATTGTTTTTGAGGATTAAAGCTGCAATCTGGTAATGTTTTCACATTTTAATGAATAAAACATTATAAATAGAATAAAAGAATAACACATTATGTTAAGCACACCGGTCTCTCACTCACGGCTGAAACATTACACATGTAAAAAACCCAAAGGTGGTCTTTTTGTTTACCTT